>NC_137922.1:26609874-26614874 GCF_963457725.1 Sprattus sprattus | reverse complement strand
CCTTTGTCTGTTTATGAAACATATTTTTTTTCTGTCCTCATATCAAATCTGGCTGCGCCCAGCTCATCTTTGGAGTTTGTTCATGATATTTGGTTGTGACACTCTCCCTCTTTTGCAAAAGATAAAGCGCAGAAATTCTGCCGGTCTCTGTCTCATTAATATTAACGTCTTAATATAATGTATCTAACAATCACTCACACTCCCAGCCTCTGACAGACCACATACACTCACACACGTACACACACACACACACACACACACACACACACGTGTACACACACACACACACACACACATACTCACATCCTCCGACTGGAAGACGTGGCAAACCATCCTGTTCTGCCTCTTGGAGCTCTGGGCGGGGCTAGTGTGGAGGGAGGAGTCTGATTGGTCTTGAGCGCTGCGGGAGCGAATCATCTTGCGGCGGGCCATCAGCACCACCGTGTTCCCGATGTCAGCGATGTAGGAGATGGACCGCAGGGGGTGGTCCAACATGGCCGCCTACACACACACACACACACACACACACACACACACACACACACACACACACACTCTAAGCCGGGAGATCAAGAAGAGAGGAAAAGAGGCTGCCACTCTCTGTGCTGTGGTTGATGTGTGTGTGTGTGTGTGTGTGTGTGTGTGTGTGTGTGTGTGTGTGTGTGTGTGTGTGTGTGTGTGTGTGTGTGTGTGTGTGTGTGTGTGTGTGTGTGTGTGCGCGCGTTTGTGTGTGTGTGCGCGTTTGTGAGTGGGTGTGCGTGTTTGTGTGTGTGTGTGCGTTTGTGTGTGTATGCGTGTGTGTGTGTGTGTGTGTGTGTGTGTGTGTGTGTGTGTGTGTGTGTGTTTTGCATAATGTTTCACCTTTGGGGTCGGGTCTCCCTCTTAGAACATGACATTCACACACTGTGTTGGGTGTAAGAAATAGACCTGGGAAAGGAGCCTCAACTGGTCACAGAACCCACTAACAAGCCTGCAAGGCATCCATGGTTAAAAGACCCTAACCTCTTCACAAGCCTGCAAGGCATCCATGGTTAAAAGACCCTAACCCATTAACAAGCCTGCAAGGCAGCCATGGTTAAAAGGCTCCACATCTGGTGGACCAGGTGATGTGTTGTGCAGCTGCACAATTACTGCTGACTGAGTCATATGTTTGAATCATGTCTGAGCTATTAATGTGTGTGTTTATGGGTCTGTGTGTGTGTGTGTGTGTGTGTGTGTGTGTGTGTGTGTGTGTGTGTGAAAAACAATGGGACATGTAAAAGTACCTGAGTTACTGTGTTCAGCACTTTGATCCTCTGAGTGGAAAGGAAGAGATCCACCTCTGTCATCGCTGCAGGGTCACCATCCACTGCCTGACCAATGAGATGACAGGACATCACCACAGGACCAATGAGAGGAGAGGACATCACCACAGGACCAATGAGACGAGAGGACATCACCACATGACCAATGAGAGGAGAGGACATCACCACAGGACCAACGAGAGGAGAGGACATCACCACATGACCAATGAGACGGCAGGACATCACCACATGACCAATGAGACAACAATCCCTATTACCATGGCACCCCGTTGCCGACATCATTTTGGTGTGAAGAACTTCTCAAAAAAAATGTTTTGCTGAGACATTTTTATTTTATTTTGATAATATTATAATATAATACTTCTACTAGTAGTGTTTCTGCTACTACTAGATAGAGAGAAGTATACTGCAGGTATATACTAAATACTCTCTCTCAAATATCTCCAGCTTACTTCTGCTACAACTAGATAGAGAGAAGTATACTGCAGGTATATACTATATACTCCCTCTTTAATATCTCCAGCTTACTTCTGCTACTGCTAGATAGAGAGAAGTATACTGCAGGTATATACTATATACTCTCTCTTAAATATCTCCAGCTTACTTCTGATACAACTACGTAGATAGAGAGAAGTATACTGCAGGTATATACTATATACTCCCTCTTTAATATCTCCAGCTTACTTCTGCTTTTGCTAGATAGAGAGAAGTATACTGCAGGTATATGATATAAACTCCCTCTTTAATATCTCCAGCTTACTTCTGCTACTACTAGATAGAGAGAAGTATACTGCAGGAATTGGGGAGAAAGAAGTTGACTGGAGATATATGGTAAAGAGAGGTGTGTGTGTGTGTGCAGAGAAGTGTGTGTGTGCAGGGAGGTGTGCGTGTAGAGAGAGGTGTGTATTTGCAGATGTGTGTGTGCAGAGAGGTGTGTGTGTGTAGAGAGGTTTGTGTGTGTGCAGAGAAGTGTGTGTGTAGAGAGAAGAAGTGTGCTTTACCTTTTTTCTACCACTTCCTTGAGAATTCTGATGGCAGAGAAAACAGCAGCAGGTCAGCACACACACACACACACACCAGTAGTGGTGAGGGGTAGTGGGGTAATAATAGATGGCTGCGGGGGTTATTGGGCTGAGGTGAGAGGGGTAATAGTGAAGAGGTTACAGTGAGGGGGTAACAGTGCTTGGGTGGTTGTGCACCTTCTCTGAGGTGAGAGGGGTAACAGTAGGAGGGGTAATAGTGAAGGGGTAACAGTGTTTGGGTTATAGTGTTTGGGTGGTAGTGCACCTACCCTGAGGTGAGAGGGGGTAACAGCGCGAGGGTAACAGTGAGAGGGTAACCGTGGTACCAGTGAGAGGGTAACAGTGAGAGAGTAACCGTGGTAACAGTGTTTGGGTGGTAGTGCACCTACCCTGATGCGGGTCATGGCCTCCTGGGCCTGCTGCATGCGTGCGTTCTTACTGGGGTTCCGGTCCGAGAGCACCTGGGTGCAGCCCAGATACACCGCAGCGAACAGAACCCCATCTATCAGGTCCACGGAGTCACAGGGGCCTGGCACTGGAGACGCACACGCACACGCACACGCACAAACACACACACACACACGCACACGCACACACACACACTTATGTACATGCAGACACACACACTCACAAATGTGCATACCTGGTGGCTTTGTTGGAAGAACAGGTACTATCAGGATTTAATGACCTCAGTAGGCCTCACCAGGCCTTACCAGACACAACAACCACAGCCGCACACACAGAGAAACATCACTAGAGCTCAGAGCTGAAACTAGAGCCCCCCTCCCCCACTTAGTGGAGAGGTCATGAGAGGTCACGAGAGTTCATGAGAGGTCATGCACTTACCGTCCACAAAACTTGGGAATGAGGCCAGACTCCTGGGTGGCTGAAAGAAAACACAGGCCAGCATTAGCTCATGGATTACATGATCTCTATAGCAGCCCATGTGTGTGTGCCAGCTCTACTCAGACCTGTTACGTGCGCCAGTGTCTGTGCATGTCTGGGAGTGTGTGTGTGTGTGTGTGTGTGTGTGCGTGTGTGTGTGTGTGTGTGTGTGTGTGTGTGTGTGCGTACATCCCTCACCTCGTCGTAAGGAACTCTGGAGCTGTCATTCACGTCACAGAGCTGCTGTGTTCTCAGGTTCTCCTTCCCCATCGGAGCAAAGGCTTCTGGGATTGGGGACTGAGAGTAGTGGGAGTGTTAGTGAGTAATACGTCATACAATATATATATATATACACACTATATATACACTATATAAATACTATATAAGCATACTGAACACTTCAGGCAAAGGCATTACTCTGACATGGGTGTGAAGGGGGGACTGTGTGAGGGGGTGCTGTGTGTGGGGGGGGGGGGGCTGGTGTGGGGGGGTGCTGTGTGAGGGAGTAGTGTGTGCGTTAGTGCTACTAAGCTCCTTCTGACATGAAGTGTGTGTGTGTGTGTGTGTGTGTGTGTGTAGCAGTGGTACTAACCTCTCTCTGCAGGCGCTGCAGCAGTGGGCTGGAGTCTGCATGTGGGAGGAGGGGACGGTGGTAGAGAGGGCTGGCGTCTGATTGGGTGGTTGGCTGACAGTGGTAAAGCAGATTGTTCTCTGATTGGGTGGGGCAGCGGTACAAGTGGTTAATTTCTGATTGGGCGGTTAGCTGACGGTGATAAAGCTGGTTGTGTTCTGATTGGTCGCTTGGCTGACGGTGATGAAGCAGGTTGTGTTCTGATTGGGCGGTTAGCTGACGGTGGTAAAGCAGGCTGTGTTCTGATAGGTCGGTTGGCTGACGGTGGTAAAGCAGGCTGTTGTCTGATTGGTGGGTGCAGTGGTAGAGGGGAATCTTATCGCTCTCGGGGGAGGGGGGTCTCATCACCCACACCGGCTCAGAGGGGGCATGAGGGGTGTACGGCGATCGCACCGCCCGCTGCTTCCCCTCCTCTACGGCTTCTCTGATGTCCCGGATGGCCTGGGAGACCACGTCACCATGGTAACGCACAGAAACCACATCTCTACCGACACAACCAGAAACCACATCGCCACCGTCACACACAGAGACCACGTCGCTGCCATCACACAGAGAAACCAGATCTCCACTCTCACCAGCAGAGACCACATCGCCACCGTCACACACAGAAACCACTTCACCACCGTCACGCCCAGAGACCACACTGTCACACACAGAAACCACATCGCCACCGTCACACACAGAAACCACATCTCCACCGTCGCGCACAGAAACAAGATCTCCACCGTCGCGCACAGAAACCAGATCTCCACTGTCACACACAGAAACTACATCGCCACCGTCACACACAGAAACCACATCTCCACCGTCGCGCACAGAAACCAGATCTCCACTGTCACACACAGAAACTACATCTCCTCTCTCACACACAGAAACCACATCGCCCACAGAAACCAGATCAGAGACCACATCGCCACCGTCACACACAGAAACCACATCTCCATTGTCACACACAGAAACCACATCGCCACTGTCATGCACAGAAACCAGATCTCCACCGTCACACACAGAAACCACATCACCACTGTCACCAGCAGAGACCACACCTCCACCGTCGCACACAGACTTCAGCCCTACATTCTCACTAGATGGAACAGACTCCACCCCCACACTCTGACTGGATAGGACATACTCCATTCCAGCAGTCTGATTGGGTAG
>NC_137922.1:26567374-26594874 GCF_963457725.1 Sprattus sprattus | reverse complement strand
ATTACAATGTTTGTGTGCGAACACATGTGATATTGGGTGTGTAAGTTTTATTAGATAAGCGTGTGTGAGTGCAAACACATGTGAGTTTGGGTGTGTAAGTTTGATTAGATAAGTGTGTGTGTGTGTGTGTGTGTGTGTGCAAACAAGTATGAGTTTGATTAGATGACAATGTTTGTGTGCGAACACATGTGAGTTTGGGTGTGTGAGTTTAACTAAAGGACAATGGCCCTCATTCTCGACAGCAGTTGGGAAGACTTTCAGAAGGACTTCAGAAGGAACTCCACTTCGGTGGATTTAGGAAAACATTTGCCAATCTCCATAGTTTTCTCACCTGCGATTTCTTCTGAACTTCAGAAGACTTTCAGAACGCGAAATAGCAGTCGTAACCCTTCCGGAATCTTCTCAAATGCGATTCCACGGGGCCCTCTTGTGGTTATTTGAGGAATCGCGTTGAGGATTGACATTTGAAAAAACTCTGTGTTAGAAGGGTTAGGCCTAACGGTTGAATTTGTGAGAACCCGTTGGTGATTGTGTTCACGTCAGCTCTACAGACATCCTCGGATTAAAATAATTATAATAATAATAAATACGACAACATTTGTATCATTAACAATTACGTTTCACATTTATAGTCATGATTCTACGAGGTAGTATTTATTGTTACACTATGTCTCTATTGCTCGTAGCTTGACTGTTCTCTCCCTTGTACGTCACTTTGGACAAAGGCTTCTGCTAAATGACTGAATGTGAATGTAAATGAACACGAACACTGCAAATGTAAGTGAATAGATAAATAAACACTAAAGCCAATCTCTAAAAACTATTACATGCATTTACTGCATTTAATACTCCTACTCGTGACCAGTCTTCTCACTTATGGTGGCTTTATTAAAACATAGCACTGACTGCAATTTATACTCCTACTCGTGACCTGTCTTCACACTTATGGTGTCTATTTTTCGATTTTTTTTTTTTTTTTAAAGTGACTTCTTAAATGTGTTTTACGGACTTCGGAAGTTCAACGTAAGAAAAGATCTCCACCTTATTAATGAACACCTGTTACAAGTTGCTTTCGTGTGGATTTGGGAAATTCCGACAGCACACTTGGCTATAGCTGCGTGCCCTAATAAGGAGCTGGCGGGGCCTGTATGTATGCAAATCCACTTTCACCAGAACGCGCATCAATTTAAGAAACTAATCCGAGGGAACACAGCTGAGAAGACTTCGGCTGCTTATGAACGCATTTTCAAGCGTGCGGGAATGCAGCGGAAGCGTTTCCCTTACGTTGTTTTTACGAGGTCGCTTAAGAAACATTTCTGAAAAATTACAGAAAATGATCGAGAATGAGGGCCAATGTGTGTGTGTGTGTGCAAACACATGTGAGTTTTTGTATCTGCATCATGCAATTCTCTCAGGTTTGAAACTGCTTACAAAGCTGTCTGTGTGTGTGTGTCCATCCATGTGTGTCCATGTGTGTGTGTGTGCACTCTGGCAGGTGGTGTTTGTTAGTACTTGTAAGAGCTTCTGGAACTGCTCATCAGTTGGCCTTGATGACATCAGCATGAGCCTGGGGGACTGTGCGCCCCTCTCAGGTAGATATGAAGATGTGTGTGTGTTTGTGTGTGTGTGGAAGGGGGGCTCTCAGAGAGAGAGGGAGCCCAGGCTCACTCCCAGACTGCAGCAGACGAAAGAGAAGCAATATTAAACACATTGCATAAGGTTTATATAGATTGAAGTTAGTGTTCTCTGATGACAAAACTCTTTGTCAGCAGGGATAACCACGTGGTGGTTCTCTGACGTCCAAGGTTATCTTACTATGCTTTCTGTCTTGCAAGGATGTCAGTTTTACACAAGGTCGGAAGAAGCACAGTTTGACCCTTCTTATCACCCCTGATCAAAACATGCTCTTGCACATATGCAGACTAAGTTACACACACAGATACAGCCATGTTCCTGCTTACATATGAACCTGACTCATACAAGGTAATTATGAATACAAGGCACTTGATTAATTTATCCTGAAGTCATTATCAGTTTTTTGAATATATCTCTGTGTATGATATATGTGTGCGCATATATATACACGTGTGTGTGTGTGTATGTGTGTGTGAGATTAAAAGGGTCCCCTCGTCCCCTGCAGGCTCTCCAGACCACGGTGTGTGTGTGTGTGTGTGTGTGTGTGTGTGTGTGTGTGTGTGTGTGTGTGTGTGTGTGTGTGTGTGTGTGTGTGTGTGTGTGTGTGTGTGTGTGTGAGTGTGTGTGTGTGTGTGTGTGTGTGTGTGTGTGTGTTCTGTGAGAATAAAAGGGTCTCCTCGTCCCCTGCAGGCTCTCCAGACCCCTTCCTCTGTGACTTTGAGGCGGGGATGTGTGGCTACGCCCAGGACCAAACAGACTCCGCTGATTGGCTGAGGAACCAAGGGGCCACACCCACCGCTTTCACTGGGCCTACAAGAGACCACACTTCTGGGAGAGGTGAGTGGGTTAGGGTTAGACATGTGACTGCCCTCACTTCCTCATACACAACCCACCCCTCACCCCCTTGAACACCAACCACCCCTCACCCTCTGAAACACCACCCACCCCTCACCCACTCACCCCCTTGAACACACCAACCACCCCTCACCCTCTGAAACACCACCCACCCCTCACCCACTCACCCCCTTGAACACACCAACCACCCCTCACCCACTCACCCCCTTGAACACACCAACCACCCCTCACCCTCTGAAACACCAACCACCCCTCACCCTCTGAAACACCACCCACCCCTCACCCACTCACCCCCTTGAACACACCAACCACCCCTCACCCACTCACTCACCCCTCACCCTCTCACACACACCCACCCCTCACCCCCTCAAACTCCAACCACCCCTCAACCCCTCACCCTCCACCCACCCCTCACTCCCTCACACACCTCTCACCCCTCACCCTCGAACACCACCCAACCTCCAACCTCTCAAACACCACCCAGCCCTCTACCTCTCAAACACCACCCAGCCCTCACCCTCTCAAACACCACCCACCCCTTACCCCCTTAAACACCACCCACCCCTCACCCTCTCAAACACCACCCACCCCTCACCCTCTCAAACACCACCCACCCCTCACCCTCTCAAACACCACCCACCACTTACCCCCTTAAACACCACCCACCCCTCACCCTCTCAAACACCACCCACCCCTCACCCTCTCAAACACCACCCACCACTTACCCCCTTAAACACCACCCACCCCTCACCCTCTCAAACACCACCCACCCTCACCCTCTCAAACCACTCACCCCTTACCTTCATGTTCTATACATTTCTTACCCTAACCCTGACCCACAGGACACTACCTCCACATCGAGGCGTCTCTAACCCTTACCCTAACCCTGACCAACAGGACACTACCTCCACATCGAGGCGTCTTTAATGACCCTAACTCTGACCCTAACCCTAACCCTGAACCACAGGCCACTACCTCCACATAGAGGCGTCTCTAACCCTAACCCCGACACACAGGACACTCCCTCCACATCGAGGCGTCTTTAATGACCCTAACCCTGACCCACAGGACACTCCCTCCACATCGAGGCGTCTTTAATGACCCTAACCCTGACCCACAGGACACTACGTCCACATCGAGGCGTCTTTAATGACCCTAACCCTAACCCTAAACCCGACCCACAGGACACTACCTCCACATCAAGGCGTCTTTAATGACCCTAACCCTAACCCTAACCCACAGGACATTACCTCCACACCTGATGTGTGTGTGTGTGTGTGTGTGTGTGGAAATTAGGACACTACCTCCACATCGAGGCGTCTGTGATGCTGACGGGGCAGCAGGCGAGGCTGGTTTCAGGGATGCTGCGGGGGTCAAGAGGTCAGCACTGCCTGCGCTTCTTCTACAGCATGTTCGGCTCGGGCACCGGCGACCTCAGTGTGCTGCTGCGGAAGGCGCTGGACGGCAGGGATGTGTTACTATGGAAACGCTCCGGCGAGCAGGGAATCTCGTGGCTGAGGGCCACGGTGAACTACCAGTGTGATGAACAACATCAGGTGAAAGGCACAAGACTACATTACCCATGATACATCAGCACCTCTACATCACATTATATAAGACTGCACTACCCATGATACATTAGCATCTCTACATTACAGTATACAAGACTGCACTACCCATGATACATCAGCATCTCTACATCACAGTATACAAGACTGCACTACCCATGATACATCAGCATCTCTACATCACAGTATCCACTGCCATTTGTTTGATTCTTCAAAAGCTCAAGTTGATTTGTAACTTCATGCATCTTCATACATTTCCCCTTTGGACAACACACTCACACACATAGAGAGACAGTGGGAGGAGATGTTATTTGTAATATTGCACATCTGTTCATCTCTCCTGGTAAGATTGTATATGTTATTTGTAAAATTGCACATCTGTTCATCTCTCCTGGCCAGATTGTCTTTGAGGCCTCCAGAGGCTCCTCTGTACGCAGTGACACTGCCATTGATGACATCATGTTTGAGAGAGGGCTGTGCCCAGGTACTGTACTGGTCCTCTAGCTCAACTGGTCTTCACACTACATCATCATTAGCTTCTCTACATCATCAATAGCTTCATTAGGTCATCAGCTTCATTAGGTCATCAGCTTCATTACATCATCAGCTTCATTACATCATCAGCTTCACTACATCATCATCAGCTTCACTACATCATCAATAGCTTCATTACATCATCAATAGTTTCATTACATCATCAATCAGTCAATCAATTCAATTTTATATAGCGCTTCTCTATATACCCGAAGACGCTTTACAGAGTAGTCCAGTCCAGTCCATTCATTCAGACAGTCATACAAGTGGTGGTAAGCTACATCAGAAGCCACAGCTGCCCTGGGGCAGACTGACGGAAGCGTGGCAGCCAATCAGCGCCAACGGCCCCTCCGACCACCACCAACATTCATCAGCTTCATTACATCATCAGCTTCACATCATCATCAGCTGTACTACATCATCACCCCTACCTCATCATCAGCTTTATTACATCACCATCAGCTTCACTTCATCATCATCAGCTGCATTACATCATCAGCTTCATTGCATCATCATCAGCAGCTTCACTACATCACTATTAGCTTCATTACATCATCAGCTTCATTGCATCACCATCAGCAGCTTCACTACATCACTATTAGCTTCATTACATCATCAGCTTCACTACATCATCAATAGCTTCATTACATCATCATCAGCTTCACTCAACATCATCCCTACATAATCATTAGCTTTATTACATCATCATCAGCTTCACTACATCATAGGCTTTATTACACCATCTTTAGCAACCTTGCTACATCACTCATCTCTGCAGACAGCGCTTTCTTTAACACGTTCAATAAATCTTTCGCATAAGTGATGTCCTATTGACAATCTTAGTGGGGCAGATACTGTTACAATCGTTCAAATGTGGATACAAGCACCAAAATTGGTACATGTATCCCTCTGAGGTCCTTTATTAAGAAAAGAACGCTAGCCACTTACATTTCCAAAATGGCCGCCATTTTCCAAGATGGCCGCCAATTTTGCTGCTTGATAGACATATTCTGCCACAGAATTGTACCCATGGGAATTTTTTTTATATTTTTACCATATAATCCTCTATTATTTGCCTTGGAAACAACATTAATGTAAAAATTCTTAATGATTAGCCACTTCAATTTCCAAAATGGCTGCCATTTTCCGAGATTGCCGTACATTTTGCTGTTTGACAGCCATTCTGCCACAGAATTGTACCCATGGGACATTTTTTTTACCATTAAATCCTCTGTTATTTGCCTTGGGAACATCAATAATGTAAAAATCTTAATGATAAGCCACTTACATTTCCAAAATGGCTGCCATTTTCCAAGATGGCCGCCAATTTTGCTGTTTGACAGCCATATTCTGCCACAGAATTGTACCCATGGGACAATTTTTTATATTTTTACCATTAAATCCTCTGTTATTTGCCTTGGGAACATCAATAATGTAAAAACTCTTAATGATTGAGGGTCTTTTGGTGCCATCTCTAGTAAATAACATGGAAAAAGACAGAAAAATTATTCAATATGAAGAATGTTTAATCAACAGAATGTATCATGCTATTGAGGTTAGCTCTATTTTGTTTCTGAGACATCTAAAATGTTTGAAAGTTCAGACACCTACAGCTGCACAGAGCTGTACAAGTAAGACCAAACTGGTAATATTCGCATCTTCCATTCTACCTTGCATCCACAGAAGGACTCTCTGATTCTGGTTGAAATACTGTTGCCTGACTCCAAATGCAGCCTACCTTGTCAAAGACTATGTCTGTTCTTTTGTATTTCGCAGGGTATGCCTGTACTTTTGGGACAAAATCAAATGATGCATAGTCGTCAAATGTCTTTGAGCTCTGTGGGGGCAAACTGTTGATGAGATCAATTTTGGCGCTTGTATCCGCATTTGAACGATTCATCATCAAAAACTGCTCTTATCTGCCCCACTATCTGACACCCTTTTATGTGTTGCTATGGTGATGTCATATTGACACTCTGACACTCTTTTATGTGTTACTATGGTGATGTCATATTGTCACTCTGACACTCTTTTATGTGTTACTATGGTGATGTCATATTGACATATTGACTTTATATTTCCCCATATGCAGAAGACCAAATCAAGCCATCTGGTTTCCCAGGCGAGGAAAATGGAAACATCACTTATTAACAAACACAATGTGTGCAATATTGTTTATCAAGATAATATGCATTTTATGTTTTTTATATATATATATCAAAAATATGGTAACACTTTATGTAGATGGTTAACCTACACTTTACAGTTGGTTTGTTAACATTCAAGTTTTAGTCTAATTGTTAAAAACATCATTGACTGAACATCATATGAACAGCAACATAACTGAAAATCACCTTAACCTCATCAAGCCCTTACCCTACCCTAAACCATAAATTGTGGTTAATAGCATGTGTGGATATTCTATAGGTGGACATACAGATTAAGTGTGACCCAAAATATGTATTTATCAGTTATTAAACTAATTACATGTTTTCCACATTAAACGCAAAACATTAAACTTTTTAATTCAGCTTAAAATGTTGCCATGTGAACAAAACTGATGCACGACAGCCTGAATACTAACAGATGGTGTTATAGTTAGGGGTGGGCCCGCCTGTCGTATTTGAAGTAAGTTAGCTGATTCTTTGGTGATTGACAATGCAATGTAGCCAACATTTAAAAGTATAATGACAACCCTTTTAGTTGTTTACCACAGCAACAGTGAGAGCTGTAGAAATACGCCTTGCCTGAAATGAAAGAGGTGGATAAAATAGAATAGAAAAGCCTTTATTGTCATAGTATTTGCAAACAACGAAACTTCTCCTGTTGGTGCGACGACGAGGGACAATATATAACACAACAATATTACAACTATCTAAAATGATAAGGGTTGCAGTTAGGTCCAGCAGCAGCAAGACATTTACCGGTAGACACATTTATGGACACCGTAACCCTTTCTGTTGTGTAAAAGAAAGACGAAGTAAAGACACCGTTTGACTGTGTTGCTGCTTAGCACTGCCCTCCAGCGGCTAAAGAGTGGAAACACACCCATGGCCATGTGACAAGCCTTGTCCAATAAAATGCTTTCCCCAATTCCGGTTGCGCGCGAACTGAATTGTGAGGGGACGACGACTGTCAACACGGACCTACAGATGCAGAATGGCGCTTCAGAGCAAAAGGAAGCGAATAAGTCACTCTAATTCACAATCCAAACCTTCTACTAGCCAAGTGGACCCTTTTGCTGATGGTGATGGCGCCCGTGAGAAATTTGTGGAAGGGTCTATACGTCGAATAAAAATGAAAAACTTTCTGTAAGTGCCTGTCACCTGAACCGAAAGTAGAACGGCTGCTGTGTTGTTGTTTGCTAACGTTAGCTATGATAGCTGTCTTGCTAGCTTGCGATCAGCGGAAGAGTTACCTAATATACTGTAGAACTTAATAGCAGGAGTAACGTTATATTATCACCGTTATGGTCTCATAATCTATACGACAGAACACGGGATAGCAGTGAGTATCAACATTAACGCGACTATCATCCTTGATGTTCCGGATTGCGTTCTTGAATGGTATGGGGAAATATGTCTCGGTCTATTCAAGTTAGTGAAATGGCTTCCATGCCATGCTCTGAGAGAAACTTTACTGATTATGGTGATCATAGTTTATTTTCAGCCACAATTTAAATTGTTTCGTTTTTGTGCGACGAGGAACTACAGCGAATATGGCGTACAGATAACGTCTCAGTTCAGTGCGCCCGACGGAACTGATCTTAATACCGATTTGTTGTGCCTTGTTGGCTGAATCTGTTTTTCGCGAGGTGATAACCGTTTTCGGTGAGGGCACGCGAAGCAGTGTCGCAACTCACAGGTAGAGCTGTCCGGTGGTGTCCGGGGCTCGCGTGAAGGAGAAGGCATAGCAACTATGCTACGGTGAAGCAGGGTACGTGACTTCAGTTGTAGTCCGTTTAAAGACACATCGCTTGAAATGTCACATTTAACAGGTTATTACTGTACAGACACTGAGAAATATTTGTTTTCGACACCTTTACTGATATTGCTTCATAGTACAAGTCTGGCATTTACATGTAAACTGCTCTCCGATAGTCCACTATCACTAGGGCAAAGGGGTTTCACATTTCACTACATGCGATAACGAGAGATAAGTTAACGTACATAGACATAAAAGTTGTGAAGCTTTACAGCAGTGAGACGCTGGCCAAAGCAGCCCGGGAATTTAGCTTAAGTTTGAACAGGTTACACCCGTGCTCTTAGGCGGTGCTAGAGGGAATTGTGTGTGTGTGTGTGTGTGTGTGTGTGTGTGTGTGTGTGTGTGTGTGTGTGTGTATATAGTCACTGGATTTGTCTCTTTCCCCGCAGCACATATGACCTGGCAGAGGTGTACCCGGGGCCCAACCTCAACATGATTGTTGGCGCCAATGGAACGGGCAAGTCCAGCATCGTCTGTGCCATCTGCCTGGGTCTGGCCGGGAAGACTGCCATCCTGGGCCGTGGAGACAAGGTACACACACACCAGAGGTTCCGCTAGAGAAAAATGTTGCTTGTCAAAATTTCCGGACATTTTAATGATAAGCCGGTCAAAGATCTATTTCTGCTTCTAAATTAGCCTATGATGGCATGAGTAGCTTAAAGAATTACACAATCAGGTCGTTCAGAATGCAACATGTTTATTTGCCTAAGTTTACAATGGGAAAAAAACATAAATGTCTGATGTGCGTCAATAAGTGTCCGTTAATCGCAACCTCCTGTGGCGTTAAATTGAGCGCCGCAACATGGTCATTGCTCTGTCTATGTTCAATGACACCAGAGATTCTAAAATGATTCGACCCTCTTGTGAATCCGTTGCGTCGTCCTGCCTTTTCGCAGTGCTTACAGAACATTTTACTGTTACCATCAATTACCTTGCACCTTAGCCAAGGGAACTTGTCACACCTTTCCGACATACACGCCCGACACTTCGGCCTTTTCTCTGGTGAAGCTGTTCGAACATCTGGGGCTTCAGGTATTCAGCGTTTGGAAAGTTCACCTTCTACATCAGGGGTAGGCAGTTAAAATCCTAATGGGTCCAGTTTCAAAAAAATTCCTCAAGCTTGGGTCCGGGAGTCTATCACACATTTTTTATGACCGTTGTTTTCACTGATATAGGACTGCATGTGTTTTATGTACCAACAGTCAAGGTGTGTATTATGATTCAGAGGCATATTTAGCCAATATAAGTACTTTAGGCGCTAGTAGTATCACTGTCTGTTTGGTCAACAACTGACTATCAGATCAAATGAAGGTCTTCATTTCAAGCTTTTTTTATCCTGACCCAAAATCCATGCTACTCGGAATGAACACTCGTTTGCTCGTTGTTGTGCAGTGAATTAATTAGTCAACATGTTTGTAGATCGGGCATACTGGGCTTAAAGATCGTTTATTTTTTTGTGCACGCACTTCAGATTTGAGAGGGTCATTTATATCGAATTTTTTGTGCTTCATTTCGTAGTGGCGTTTTACATTGCTGCTTTTGACGAGTGCCACTGTCTCGGAGCATATCAGTCACACAGGCTTAGAGCTGCACGCAGGCAGAATGAACATGAATAAGTCTGTCCACTCCTCTTTAAAAGCTCTGTTCTCACTACCTACCTTTCTCTTCCTAGAGCACGCCATCTTTCTCTTTAACTGCAATGAAGCTTTCTCTCTCAACTGAAGGCACTCTTTTCTTCTGTCAATTTTTCAGCGCTTGCGTGCACCAGTCCCACAGCTTGCAGCTTAGACAGCGAGCACGTGCTGTGTATAGGCTATCATCTGATTGGCTACTGGCATTATAAGGTTTAAACAAAAACATAGCCTACCATACAGTTATAGTTAATTTAATGTATTTAACAGGTTTATAAAAGTCACCTAAGCATCAGTTGTTAAAATCGCTTGGTCAAAATTATATATATAAAAAAAAAATCGCCTTATTAATTTTATTGTTGCAATTGACCCTTCCGCGACCACTCCCCAAAACGGTAACTGATCAATCATAGCATGGCAACGGTTACTAAGCTCGGGACCTCAGTCAAGCGAGCCATTTTGATGAATGGAAGTCAATGAGAGAGACGTCTGCTCGAGAAGAGAAAATGAAACGTTGTGCTTATGGAGTGTGTAATTCTGACAGTCGATATCCAAAAAGGCTGGAGGGAGGGGAAACATTTTATCCCTTCCCAAAACCCAAGACCCAGAGAGAGAAATGCCTGCTGTGGATCAAACAATGTAGACGACCCCCCCCCCCCATCAGCTGAATGCCAGCAACGTAAACAGAAGCACCTACTTTGTTCCAAGAAGCTATGACGCTAAAATCTGCCCACTGCATCGAAAACGTGAGAAAACCCTTGCTTAAAATACGATTCAGTTTTACCACCTTACATGTTTGCGTAGCGGCTACTGTGTAGATAATAGAACAAATAAACATAGCTGGAATGAACCTGTTAGCCTTAGCATTTGTCTGTCTACAAACACGGCATGTAATGTCGTGGTTGTAGCCTATATAAGCATATTGCAGACCCTTTTGCCTGCTTCGATCTGAGATCTTGCTGTTTTTCCAAAAAATGCTTATGATTTCTTTGGGTAGAGCTGAAATTGACACGGTTGAAAACATGTTGCCACCCCATTCATTCCAATGCTGAGAACCTGGGAAACGTGAATGCTTGACTGATATACCAAACGTTGCTAAGGGGGGCGGAGTTTGCGGAAGGGTCAATGGTGTGTCGGTCCGGAGAGGAAGTCAGTTGGGTCCGGACCGCGGTCCGCCTATTGCCGACCCCCGTTCTACATGAACTAGTTCAGTTCATAGTTCATAATTCAAAATTTTGAACTTAGTTCATAGCTCCAAAAAATGAATTTGTTCAGTTGTTTATTCAATATGTTGCGAGCTATAATATTTCAAAATCTCGATCTGTCTGCAATACCGCTCTACGCTCTCACGCACGGGCATAGACAGTAGAATGAAATGAATCGCGTTCAGACGCAACACTGCAGGTATTACAGGTTCATCCTCATCAGACAGTTACCCTCATCAGTTGCGTTTAGCCTCTGAAAAAAGCTTTTAAGGCTTGTCTGCTTGGCCATGTTTGATCATTCTCACTCAGTTCGCTCCTTGTTTGCAAACCGATTGTTTGCGCTTCATTTAAAATTATGTGTGTTGTTTAATAACTTTCGAATGTCAGAATAGCCTGTTTCTTTAAAACCGTGATTCTCAAACTTTTTCAGACCAATGACCACTTAGCCAATAAAAAAAAACTTGCAGACCATCTAACTAAATAGAAAATCCCCGGAACAACATGCCTACACAGACCTGGCGCCAGACGAATAAAAAAAAAACGCTGTTTGAATGCAGCTCCGCGGCGGGATAATAAGGCTGAACCATCTCGTCGTTGCACCTTCTCCTTGTCTGTGCATGTCAGAGGCTTTCTCATTTAATTTTCTTTTCATAGTCCCTGTCTTAGAGTGCGTCCACACTAGGCCGGGTAAATGTAGAAACGCATAAATATGTCTGCGTTTGCATTGACCGTCCACACTAATACGGCGAATTCGAAGACTGAGAACGGAGGTTTTCGAATACGCTCCCCTGGCCGGAGACATCTGAAAACGCCGCGTTCAAGTAGTAGTGGGGACGGGGTCCACGGAGCTTTTCAGATACGATGACGTTCGGTTGCTATGGCACTAGGGGTGGCTTGCGCTTGAGAGGCTAGAACTTTAAAATTAACATTGGAGGTGAAATGATTATGCTGCTGTCTGTACAATGTCCTTAGTAGGCTATAGTTAGTGAATGTTGTAATGGATAACCATATATGTAGTGGCAATGAAACGTTTAAGGCTGGTGAAATTACTCTTTTTATTTTCTTCCTTTTCTAGCAGTATATTTAATAAACGGGTGAAACACCACCTTAAGAGCCATACTGGTCCATTAAACTAGACAATTACTCAAGCTTATGCATATGCATCCGTCTTTAACGAGATCCGTAGCGTACAGACTCACAGTGGCATAAACAAATTTGCGATACCTTTATCCTTATCAAAGAAAAAGTCCAATGTATCTATAAGAAAGAAGCCTCTATAATTCCTTAAATAATGAATGATAATTTAGGCACGTATCAAATTAGGCACAAAACGAACCTAAATAATAATCCTTCTTTGGGGTTACTTACAATGTACTTAGGTAAGCACGAACTTCGTAAACCAGGAGAAGAGGCCGCAAAATAACAGACAGGTCACGTAAGACAAACAGAGTAAATCATAACCAGTTTCTTTATTTGACAACACTTTTGAACATAATCAGAGTCATAATTATTTAGGGAATGAACTTTGTGTGGTTGATGCATAAAACATATTTGCAAGATAAAATAAATAGCAAGAAAAATAAAAGATAAATGTTTTACAAAAGGGAATAATATTGCCCGAGGAGTGGAGAGTTTCAGGTTATCGAGAGGGAACCTTTACAGATTGAGTGCAATCTTACGCCCTCATATTAAAGGCCAGGCTACTGGAATGAGAGAGCCAGTGCAGGTGTTTAAAAAGGTGACCGGTACGTTGTACTACCTCAGCGACAGAAGCAGGCTGTGCAAAACCGCTAACTTATTTAGCTTGGCCCGTCGAACGGTATCAAACATTGTCAGGTAGGTATGTACAGCTATCACTCACCTTGGTACAGCACCCTGCCACTCACTCGCCTGCAGTAGCAGACCTTACCAGTCATTTCTCCCAAAACTATGGTAGCCTATAGCCTACATCAGTGCATAGGCGCTGTCGATGGCACACACATAGACATAAAACAACCGTGTTCAAATCTTTCAGACTTCATCAACATAAAGAACAAATACTTGCTAAACGTCCAAGCTGTTTGTGACTATAAATACAGCTTCATTGATAGTCGTGAAATGGCCCGGTGAATTCGAAGATCAACAAGCACCTGAAAGATATGGCACGATTCCTCCATGTCCTTAGGTGGTAGTGGACAGTTCACTCTTGAAGCACATGATTTCTGCACTCATCAAGTTGACATAGGTGGCTGTTGAACACATTTTATTGTAGCTCCGGAGCTTTGTTTTAAATGCCGCCAAATACATAGTCTCATCACTAAACCATTCGGCCAGTCCTTTCAAAATCAATTGCCACAAGTTAAGTAGCTGAGACCAACGGCTGCTGCTTGATCTGTCCATAGTTTTTCTGTTGCTCCTGCTAACCATCCTTTCTAGCTCACGCCCAAGTGGATTTAACTTTTTGTATTGCCTAGCTATCTCAGTCTGCGTATATCAAACATTTCGGGCAGTTCTGTCAGATTTGAATTGCACGGAGACTCGTGCATACCCAGTTACTGGTATAACCTACAGAATGAAAAAGTAAACGGAGGAATATACTGCTTGAAGACACAGTTGCGGGAACTTCATCCAACGAACTTTATCCAACGGAAACACACACGGTTATATTTGGATGGGTCACATGTCAATATTGACCCATATCATTGGCTGTCAATTGCCCAACATCCACAATGCTGAACATCCACGTTCCCATTTTATACAATTGAGGGCATACCCATTGCGTTTGCTGGTCATTCATGTATGTTAACACTAAGCACAATGTAGAGTGAAGCACTTGGTAGTGTAGCTCGAGTTGTATGTAGGTAATGCTCCTACCCGTGATCAGTAAATAGTCCTACGTTATATTCGGAGGACTAGAGCAGCAAGTGGCGCAACCATGACAACGATTGTCATGTACCCGTGTACACCCGTACTAGTGTGGACGGCAAACATTTTGGAAAACGATATGAAAACGCTAGTATGGACGGAGATCGTTTTCATTGCGAATACGCGTATTTGTATTTACCCGGGCTAGTGTGGACGAACCCTTAAGCCACCAATCCATGACCTTGTTAATAGATTAGGCAACTGTTTATTAGATAAGGCTACTGGCTGTGTCCTTCTTTCTGAGTTGTATGTTATAATAATTTGCTTTTGGCCGTCGCGGACCATTATGGGGCACTGGCCGACCACACTTTGAGAACGACTGCTTTAAAACATAATAAGGGCAGTGCACGTTTTCTTTATAGGCCTAAATATTAGGATTGTTGTCAAATTCAGATTGTGTTTGGGGGACAGGATTTTTAAGAAATTCCAATCAGACATTTTGACCGGTGAGATGTGATATTTTCGGTAATTTCATTTTATTTTAATTAACGGACAACGGAAACGCTGACACACACACACACACACACTAACCCTATGTTCATCCCTACGTCTAACTGTTACCCAAGGTACATCCATCCCTTAGTCTATCCCTAACCTAAGGTTCATCCCTTAGGTCTAGGGGTGCAACGGATCATCATTGATCAATTGACCGTTCGGATCATCTATTTCGGTTCGGCACACGCATGATCCGCGGATTGATTTATGAAAAAAATAAATGACCATGCTGACCAAATAAAACAAAATATGAATTTATTATGATTTTACACCAAGCGCCAAAAGCGGTACTAATGCGACGCAACGTTCCACACGGGTAAATTAAAACAGCGCACTGTAGTTTGCCATGTGTGGTGCTTGTTGGAGAGAGGAGCTACGATTTAAATGTCTAGCTCGCTCCCTATCATTAATAGATCGCTGGGTTTTAAACTTAAGCTGGTAGTCTGCCTGTGCCTGTAGTGGTAACCATAGTGATGATATACAACTGTCTATCGGCTGAGCTGGTGATTTTTTTCTGCCACATGAAGGCAGAGAAGATTTTTTTCAAGAACCAAAAGATGGAAATATCCTATGCCTGTTGACTTTCCCAGATGTTATGTGAATACACAGACATCCCGAGTCTCCCTGAAGTTCCGGGAGTCTCCCGCATATTGATAACGACTCCTTGATGCCCGCAAATTACTTAAAATCTCCCGGAATCTAGAGCGAGCGAGGCAGACCGCGCACACGAGACAGACGTGATCCAAACTGCGTTAGCATCTGTGTAGCGCGCTCACGACAGAGAGGGAGAGGGACCTAGAGACTGTGCGTGTGTGCCTCAGGAGCATCCTGATTTACCTGTTTCGGTAAGTCAACAAATTAATTTTCAGTGTGGGCGGGCTTTTATCTCTTCTCCCGACCGAATGAATCAATAATGAAACTAGAAAATGCATTTCCTGAAGGAAATACCAGTGCATGAAATGCAAAGGTTAAGAAAGGAAGAAGAAAAGAAAGCAGAGTGAAAGAAGGAAAGAAGAAAGGAAAGAAGAGTGGAAGAAGGAAAGACAAAAGGAAAGAAGAGTGAAGAAAGGAGAGAAGAGTGGAAGAAGGAAAGAAGAGTGAAAGAAGAAAAGAAAGAAGAGTGAAGAAAGGAAAGAAGAGTGGAAGAAGGAAAGAAGAAAAGAAAGAAGAGTGAAATAATGAAAGAAGAAAGGAAAGAAGAGTGAAGGAAGGAAAGAAGAGTGGAAGAAGGAAATAAGAAAAGAAAGAAGAGTGAAAGAAGGAAAGAAGAAAGGAAAGAAGAGTGTAAGAAGGAAAGAAGAGTGAAGAAAGGAAAGAAAAGTGGAAGAAGGAAAGAAGAGTGGATGAAGGAAAAAAGAAAGGCAAGAAGAGTGGAAGAAGGAAAGAAAAATGGAAGAAGAAAATAAGAAAGGAATGAAGAGTGGAAGAAGGAAAGAAGAGTGAACCAGAGTGGCTCTGGATGGAGAGATAAAGAGAGAGTGAAAATATTGAAAAAAGGAGATCAAAATGGAGTGAAGAAGAGAGATTGAGTGTGAGAGAAAGTTGACTGAGAGAGAAAGATGGAGAGATGGAGAGAAAAAAAATAGAGAATGGATGGTGTCTTAATGTTCCTAGTTACAGTTAAATTGAGAGGGACAGAGAGAGAAGAGGTTCTTTGGATTTGGCACAGGTGTCAGTAAAGCACAGGTGCAAGCCAGTTTAAAGACCCTATTATGATGTCATAATAACCCAATGTAAGTCAATGGGAGAAATTTATATTCGTTTTTCTTTATTATCTTGAAAAGTATAAAGTTTAGAAAAGTGAAAAATACATAGCATAAGTGTCGTTTACAAGACCTACGCGACAAAGTTTGAATGAAGTTTCTACGTTAAGCGGTTCGGGCTGAATTAATCGCAGAAAAAGGTAACAAGAATAAGAAGAAGAAGAAGAAGAAGCCTAGGAATAACAATACAGGGCATTTCATGCACTGTAATTAATCAGTTCAGTGTATCTAGGAACAGGGCACCCCAAAAAGAAAATGTAAGACATTTTACAACAGACTATACAAAGGTGTACGTACCCCTGTCTTATAAAAAGAAACCACAATTACAGTCTTGCACACTGTACTATCTGTAACAGTGATTTCAGCATTGCCCATGGTGGGTTAAATGACTGTAAAAGACTTGTTGTTCATTTTGTATGGCCCTACCTCTCTTGCACTTATTCTTATAATGTTAAGTTATACATGTTTATATGTTTTTAAAGTAATATAAGTTTATAATCTTTAAATATCATTTGTTGCTGGTTTTTTATGTGCCCCCCTGGTTAAACCCTGGCCCCTCCTTGGCCCCCCTAGTAAAAATGGTCTAGAACCGCCACTGACTGTGGCACAAGAAAGCCATACAACAGTGGAAACACATCGAGCATGGCCACGCATTTACAGCGACATCACCCCGG
Organism: Sprattus sprattus; assembly: GCF_963457725.1. NCBI lineage: Eukaryota > Metazoa > Chordata > Actinopteri > Clupeiformes > Clupeidae > Sprattus > Sprattus sprattus. Next base: position 26,577,626 of record NC_137922.1, on the reverse strand, counting down.
TGTTTCACTGACAGGAGTGAAACCGAAAGCGGCTCAACAACCGCTCATCACCGCGGCATTTAAGCAGCCCCTTCCTCCACATGTTTATTTGTCTTGTCTATTTTTTTTTTTTTTTTTTTGCTGATCCGAAAAATGATCCGATCCGTGACTCTGATCCGAGGAACGATCCGAACCGTGAGTTTTTTTGATCCGTTGCACCCCTACTTAGGTCTAACCCGCTAACCCTAACACACCCTACACCCTCGCCTAACCCAAGGTACATCCCTTAGCTCTAACACTAACCCAAGGTACATCCCTAGCTATAACCCTCACCCAAGGTTCATCCCTTAGGTCTAAAGCTAAATTTATACTACTCCGAAGTTATACTTTATACTACTCCGAAGTTAGTTAGAAGAATAATAAGGCGCACGACAGCCACTCCGAGGTGCTCGAAAAGGGCTCGGAGAGAGTGGTTTAATTCGGAGAGGCGTTCCCTGTGTCCGACTCCGTGAAATCGGAGTAGCATAAATTTAGCTTGAGTCTAACCAAGGGGCGGGCAAAGTTTTTGACTCGCGGGTGACTGTTCAACCATCATGAAAACATCTGAGGCCTGCGCCTAAACCAATGACCTCACTTGAACTTCTTTATAATTTACATTAACAGGTTAGAGCAGCCACGCAGGCTCGGTGCGGCATAGAGCTGCAACGATAAGTCAACAAAATCGACGACGTCGATTGTGAAAAATGGTCAACGTGGATTTTTATAGTCGACGCGTCATTTAATTTAAAAAAATAATATTTTAAAAAGCCCAACGGGCCGTACTTTGCCCATGTCTGGTCTAACCCTAACTCAAGGTACATCAAATGTCAGATCGTCCAAGTGGATCACCTTTATACTAACATTAAACAAGGGAAGCAAGGAAGACAGTGCAGTCATTGCAGCTGTGTTGGCCTGCATTCACTGTTTTAATGGTGGTGTGTGTGTGTGTGTGTGTGTGTGTGTGTGTGTGTGTGTGTGTGTGTGTGTGTTAATGGTGAAGTCTGTGTGTGTAAGATGTTAATGATGAGGTGTGTGTAAGATGGCGTAATGCAAAGATATGCAGTGTTACAGTCTTTAATGTATGTGTGTGTGTGTTTGTGCGTGTGTGTGTGTGTGTGTGTGTGTGTGTGTGTGTGTGTGTGTGTGTGTGTGTGTGTGCGCGTGTGTGTGTTTTCTCCCTGCAGGTTGGCCTGTATGTGAAGAGAGGATGCTCTAAAGGCATGGTGGAGATCGAACTGTAAGTTTGAGATGAGGCGGTCAACTGTGTGACTTCAGTTCCACTCCACTGTCTTACAACACTGCTCAGCTCTGTGTGTGTGTGTGTGTGTGTGTGTGTGTGTGTGTGTGTGTGTGTGTGTGTGTGTCTGTGTGTGTCTGTGTGTGTGTGTGTGTGTGTGTGTGTGTGTGTGTGTGTGTAGGTACAGGACGGCTGGTAATCTAATCATTCAGAGGGAGATGAATGTGGACAGTAACCAGTCTGTGTGGCAACTCAACGGTCGCCCTGCCAACAGCAAGCAGGTGGAGGAGGAAGTGAGGGCTCTACGCATCCAGGTGGGCAACCTGTGCCAGTTCCTGCCCCAGGTAAGAGAGACACACACACACACACACACACACACACACTCTCAAATACACACACACACACACACACACTCTCAGACACACACACACACACACACACACACAGACATACACACATACATACATACATTCATACACACAGACACACACAGACACACACAGACACACACAGACACACACAGACACACACAGACACACACAGACACACACAGACACACACAGACACACACACACACCTGGGAGGGGAGGGGGGGTTGGACTGCTGATTAAGTGGGTGATGGGTAACCGTTACCGTCTGTGTGTGTGTGTGTGTGTGTGTCTGTCTGTGTCTGTGTGCGTAGGAGAAAGTGGGAGAGTTTGCTAAGATGACTAAGATCGAGCTGCTGGAGGCAACGGAGAAGTCTGTGGGTCCGCCGGAGATGTACAACTTCCACTGCGAGCTCAAGAGCTTCCGGAACAAGGAGAGAGACCTGGAGGTACACACACACACACACACACACACACACAGCTGCGAGCTGAAGAGCTTCCGGAACAAGGAGAGGGACCTGGAGGTACACACACACACACACACACACACACACACACACACACACACACACACACACATGCGCCTTTTAGAAATGCCAGCAGTGAGAGACACACGCACACAGACACACTCTCGCATACACACGCACGCACGCACACACACACGCATACACACACACACACACACACAGAGCATGCTCTACCTCATTCGGAACAAGGAGAGAGACCTGGAGGTACACCTGCCTTTAGAAATACCAGCATTCAAATTAGGGCTGGGCGATATGGGTAAAAAATGATCACGATAGATATTTATATTTTCATTCTATAACGATTTAAGACGATATAAATGAAGTCTGTTTCATTTGCTTCAGACAAGAACGCCTGTACAAACCAAAGGTTTCAATGTCTCTTTTTTATTGTAACCTCCCAACATTTCTCAAATTCAAAACAAATCAAAAGTGGAAATATACAGTAATCTTTCCAAGTAAACAAACTGATGTCTGATAATAACCGGTTCGTCTAGGAGAAACAGCAAATCAACAGTGAACACGATTGAGTTACGTACTTCTTTTAGAAAGCAGGGAAAAGTCGAGTGGGTTTCAAGACCCGCCTTACGTTGCTTCTGATTGGTTTATATTGCGTGGTGCCTTCCGTGGTTGGTTAGATTTAGGCACAAAGGACTGAGGGATTGGTTATCTCGGTCAGTCAATCAGAGTGACTCGAAGCTGCAGGACCAAAGTTTAATATCATGGAGAAAAAAAATTGAGAGTATTGAAAGGGGAAATAAGCGTGAGAAATGTCAAGTGTGGCATGTGGTGTGAGTGGGTCAAATTGCGTGACTGTCACACTCAAAGCGTGACGCTTGGCAGCTCTGCCTCGAGTCTAGGCTACAAGATTCAGCCCTAACAGAGCAAGAAGTTCCGATCATTTTGAACGACAGCAAGAAAATAACATTTGCGAATAAAGTGCACAATGGAAACATAGGACATAGTTCGTGTTTTTACTACTCAAAGTATTCCAGGGATACACTCTGACCTAACCATAGACAACGCAGCGATTTAAAACGTTTTAATGCCCCGCGGCCACCCTGAATTACCATTTCTCTGCAACTTCCTGCTGCATCACAGAAATTAAATGGACTGCTGTTCCTAATTCTCCTAATTCTCTATCGACATTATCGATATTATTGAAAATGAATTAATGTTACGATAGCTTTATCGAGGGAAGTCATTATCGCGATAATAATTTTTATCGTTTTGTCGCCCAGCCCTAATTCAAATACATTCTTGATCTAAAGCTTATGTTACTTGTTGATGTTTTCCGTTGTGTGCCTAGTTGCAATGCAGTATACTCTATAAAGGCTAGAGAGAGAGAGTGAGAGTGTGTTGCAATCCAGTATACCCTGTTAATGATAGTGTGTGTGTGTGTAGAACGTGTGTAAGGAGAAGGCCAGCTTCCTGAAGAAGGCCATCCAGAGGAACGAGCGGAACAAGCATGATGTGGAGCGCTACCAGAAGAAGAAGAGACACCTGGAGCTCATCCAGCTGCTGGAGAAGAAGAGGCCATGGGTGGTGCGTCTGTGTGTGTGTGTGTGTGTGTGTGTGTGTGTGTGTGTGTGTGTGTGTGTGTGTGTGTGTGTGTGTGTGTGTGTGTGTGTGTGTGTGTGTGTGTGTGTGTGTGTGTGTGTGTGTGTGTGTGTGTGTGTGTGTGTGTGTGTGTGTGTGTGTGTGTGTGTGTGTGTGTGTGTGAGTACCCATGATGCTGGAGGTGAGGGGGGGGTGTGTGTGTGTGTGTGTGTGTGTGTCACTCACTGTGGTGACACAGGGTGTGTGTGTTGTGTGTTAGGGCTATGTGTAATCTTGAGTTGGTGAGTGTTGAGCTGTGTTAATGAAATTCCAAGGGATGATGAGTGTGTGTGTGTGTGTTTTGTGTGAGTGTGAGCTCATCCAGCTGCTAGAGAAGAAGAGGCCATGGGTGGTGTGTCTGTCTGTGTGCCTGTCTGTCTGTATGTCTGTCTGTCTGTCTGTCTGTCTGTCTGTCTGTCTGCCTGCCTGTGTGTGCCCGCGTGTATGTGTGTGTGCAGGAGTATGAGATGGCATGTAAGGAGCTGGAGCAGCAGTGTAACGTGTGTGTGTGTGTGTGTGTGTGCAGGAGTATGAGACAGCTCGTAAGGAGCTGGAGCAGGTGAAGAAGGAGAGGGACGAGGTGCGGAAGGGTCTCAAGGAGCTGAAGGAGCAGCGGGCGCCCATGCTCAGAAAGATCCAGAACATCGACAACCGCCTCCAGCCCATCCACGACCAGATCAAAGAGATGGTACACACACCACACACACACACAAACACACAGACACTCTCACACCCCCACACACACATACACACACACACACAAACACACAGACACTCTCACACCCCCACACACACATACACACACACTTACACACACACACACTCTCTCTCACACCCCAACACACACACACACACACACACTCACACTCACACACACACTCTCACTCACGCACACACTCTCTCACTCACTCACTCACACACACACACACACACACACACAGAGCTCCAGCCCATCCACGAACAGATCAGAGAGATGGTACACACACACACACCCCTACACACACACCCTCTCTTACACCACCACACACACACTCTCTCACTCATGCACACACTCTCTCACACGATCAAACACACACACTGAGCTCCAGCCAATCCATGTCCAGATCAAAGAGACGGTACACACACACACACACTTACATACCCATACCCACACCCACTGAGTGAGTGAGTGAGTGAGTGAGTGAGTGAGTGAGTGAGTGAGTGAGTGAGTGAGTGAGTGAGTGAGTGAGTGAGTGAGTGAGTGAGTGAGTGAGTGAGTGAGTGAGTGAGTGAGTGAGTGAGTGAGTGAGTGAGAGTGGGTCCAGCGTCACAGGCATCGTTCATGACCACAACATTTTATTCCTTACAGAGAATATGCACACAGCACTGATCAGGGGCTGATGGAGTGATGAATTGAATTTTATTGCTCTTTGTGTGTGTGTGTGTGTCTGTGTGTGCTTGTGTGTGTGTGTGTGTGTGTGTGACCTACAGACTGTAGGCATCAGGGATGCAACTCAGAAATGCAAGCAGAAACAGGACCTGCTGGAGAATAAGAACAAACAGGTCAGGTTTTATGTGTGTGCGTGGAAATTGGTAATTATCCAATGAATTTATTATTATAATTACCAGCTAACGGAAGCAATGCTGGAAATCATCACTAACATGAAGTGTGTGTGTCTGTGTGTATGTGTGTATGTGTGTATGTGTGTATGTGTGTGTCTGTGTGTCTGTGTGTCTGTGTGTGTGTCTGTGCATGTGTGTGCAGATAGAAGATATTAAGCAGTCTGTGAGTCTGAAGGAGGCAGAGGAGGCGGATCGGCAGAAGCGCATGGCGAACACACGACACCTGATCGCAGACCTGCAGGCCCAGCTGCAGCGCTGCGGTGACCATGACGACCTGGGGCCCCGCCTTGACGAGCTGCACGGCCAGCTGAGAGCCAATCAGGAGGAGCGAGGACGCGTGGAGGTGGAGCGATCAGATCTCCGCAGACAGAGGGACAGAGATACTGCTGAACTCAAACGTGAGTGAGAGTCACACACACATTACACCCTCACACACCATTACACACTCACACATTACACATTACACACTCACACATTACACACTCGCACATTACATATTACACACTCACACATTACACACTCGCACATTACACACTCACACATTACACACTCATTCACTCACTCACACACACACACACACACACACACACAATCACATTACAATCACATTACACACTTACTCACTCACACACAATATACACTCACTCACACACACATTACACACTCCCACACACACACACACATATTTTACTCACACAAACATTACACACTCACACACACAGACACACAGCTTCTCCTCCTTATGAGTCTGTCGTGTATGGTGTACTCACTGTGTGCGTGTGCGTGTGTGCAGTACTGGAGAAGCGTATGCGCTGTCTTGAAGACATGCTAAACCGGAAGGAGGAGAAGCTTCGCAGTCGCTTCTCCGATACCCATAAGGCTTTGATGTGGCTGCGGCAGAACAAACAACTCTTCAGCGGCAACGCCTACGAGCCCATGATGCTGGAGGTGAGAGCTGTGTGTGTGTGTGTGTGTGTGTGTGTGTGTGTGTGTGTGTGTGTGTGTGTTTCTCTCATTCACTGTGAAGACCCATGATGCTGGAGGTCAGGGGTGTGTGTGTTGTGTGTTTGGGCTATGTTGGTGAGTGACTGTAGAACTCTGTTAATGAAATTCCGAGGGATGAAAAGTGTCTGTGTCTGTGTGTGTGTGTGTGTGTGTGTGTGTGTGTGTGTGTGTGTGTGTGTGTGTGTGTGTGTGTGTGTGTGTGTGTGTGTGTGTGTGTGTGTGTGTGTGTGTGTGTGTGTGTGTGTGTGTGCGTGCGTAGATCCGAGTCCGTGATGCTCGTCACTCTAAGTACATCGAGAGTCACATTCCTGTGAATGACCTGCGAGCCTTCGTCTTCCAGAAGCAAGAGGACATGGAGAGATTCATGGTTGAGGTTAGAACACACACATGCATGCATACACACACATACATACATATACTATACATACAGTACACACACACACATTGTTTCACACGGCCTTCTCCTTTTGAGCCTGACTGTATGTGTTTGTGTGTGTGTGTATCTGTGTGCGTGTGTGTGGGTGTGTGTGTGTGTTTGTGTCTGCATGCATGCGTGCTTGTGTATCTGTGTATGTGTGTTGGTTTCAGGTGCGTGATTCTCAGAACCTGCGTGTGAATGCAGTCATCGCTCCTCAGGACTCTCACGCCTCCAAACCCCCTAGCAGACCTCTGGCGGCCCTCAGGTGTGTGTGTGTTTGTGTGTGTTTGTGTGTGTTTGTGTGTGTGTGTGTGTGTGTGTGTGTGTGTGTTGAGTTTGGTAGGAGAAGTATGACTGGGCTCCAGCAGGAGTAGACAGCAGCAGTCGCTGCATTTAGGGCAATCTTTTGTCCTTCATCAAAGTCTTTCAAGAAGCTGTCCAAAACTCACTCAACGTCTCTTTCTCTGTCTCTTTCTCTGTGTGTGTGTGTGTTTGTAGTCGATTTGGATTCTTCTCGTACCTGAGGGAGTTGTTTGATGCCCCTGAAGAGATCATGAGCTACTTGTGTTATCAGTATCGTGTCAACGAGGTTCCTGTCGGCACGGAACAAACCAAGAACATGATTGAAACGGTACTGTGTGTGTATGTGTGTGTGTGTGTGTTTGTCTTTGTGTGTTTGTCTTTGTGTGTTTGTGTGTGTGTAAAACGCCTAGACAATTGCTATTGATGCTTTATAAATACAATTGAATTCAATGAATAATAAGGTAGTTACTGTTTTTTTGTGTGAGTGTGTGTGTGTGTGTAAGAGGGAGTTACCAATTTTGTGTGCGTGTTAGGGAGTTACTGATTTTGTGTGTGTTAGGGAGTTACTTACTTTCTGTGGGTTTGTAAGGGAGTTACTGATATTGTGTGTGGGAGTTACTGATTTTCTGTGTGTGTGTGTGTGTGTGTGTGGGGGGGCTCCTCAGGTGATCAGGGACTCCCAGCTGAGGATGATCTACACGGCGGATGAGAAGTATACGGTGAAGAAGTCGTCGTACTCCAGCAAGACCATCTCCAGTAACTCAGCGCTCAGACCGCCTCAGTTCCTCACCGTCACCATCGATGCTGAGGAGAGACGCAAGCTGGAGGAGCAGCTCAGGGTCAGTCACCTCTCTCCTCCGTTGCCATAGTGATAGTGTTGATGGTGTGACCCTCGTGATCATGTAGCCGTAGCGATTGTGGAGACGGTGTGACAGTGCTGTGGTGATGCCAGTAACAACGTTGCTGATAGACCCCTGTGAACTCTGACCCCTGCAGGCAGTAGAAGTACAGGTACATGTCATAGCTGTGAACTTTGACCACTGCAGAGGTACGGGTAAATGATATAGATGTGAACTCTGACCCCTGTGACCAGCATAGGGTAAATTACATAGCTGTGAACTCTGACCCCTGTAGTGGTATGGGTAAATGACATAGCTGTGAACTCTGACCCCTGCAGAGCTACGGGTAAATGACATAGCTGTGAACTCTGACCCCTGTAGAGCTACGGGTAAATGACATAGCTGTGAACTCTGACCCCTGTAGAGGTACGGGCATAGACATATATGGGCCATTCTACCGAATTTGTGTAATATGCAGTCCCTCAACAATAAAAACTATTAACAAAACAATTAGGTATTTAGGCATAGATAATTAATTAGGAAAAGTTATGGTCTTTATAAACCCAATGCATTACATGAGATAGTGATAAGCTAAATATATACAAAATCATCATTTATAGGGTACTTTCTATTGGGAAGTAGCTGTCCCCAACCCTGACATCTAAATTTCAATGCCTTTAAATAACACTTTAACATTTTTTTACATTTTTTTCAATGATTTAATTTCAAAGATCTTTATGATTGGGTTGAAACAGAACTTGGAATATTAAGATTTATTGTGGGTTTAATTTTTAAATCAATTTACTATACTCAAAAAATCATGTCCCTAGTTTTCATGTCACTACCGAAACACAAGAGTTTTAGTCCATTGGCTGAGCCTGTGTTTTAGCCACGACTCTGCATTTTTGACCATGCAGTGACACTGCATCTCTGTCCCTCATGGTTGAATGGTAAGTAGCTAAATCCCATAGTTTTTATATAAATGTGTTCCAAAGTCTGAAAATCGACGTGTAACCTTAAGAATTGTCACTACCGAAACGCATGTTTTCTTCAATTAAGTAAACCTTTTGGGGTTTCATGGAAAATCTTCTGTTTGTATGTGTGTTCACCTCTTCAAAGATGTGTTTGCAAGCCGTGTGCTTGCTAGAATTCTTTATTTATGCTTAAAGTTAGCTAGAATTGTCACTACCGAAACAGTCACTACCGAAACATATGGTAGTGACCAGATGATTTTGGTAGTGACAAAATGAAATGGTAAGTAGTTCAATCCCATAATTTTTAAATAAATGTGTTGTGTGGACTAAAGGGCGGCCCAGAGCAACTTTTGGATGATTTTGACAGAGAAATGAACATCCATCCAACAGTGCAGTCACTACCGAAACAGTGCAGTCACTACCGAAACAGATTAATTGAACTTGAAAATTTGGTAAAAAATTCATTTCTATGGATTTCATTGTGAAAACCTTCAAGAAATATTTGTAAAAATACTCTTCAGAGAAGGGAAGGAAACACAATCTGAACAGGTCAATAATAATACTTTTTTACTATAGTAAATGTGATGTTTCGGTAGTGACAATTTTTGGAAGAGGAAAAACTTTCCAACACATTCTGAAAATACAATATAAAACTTGACTGTTATTTTACTAGATATGTGTACTTTAGATATGGTACAATATACATACGGACAAAGATTTGGAAATAAACCATAAAAAAACTCAAAATATATCCGACATGACTTTGCATCAATTCGGTAGAATGGCCCATATACATAGACACCCCATTGTCTGCTTCAGAACGTTGCTGCAACGTGCCAACTCGCCGCCATCTTTTGGAGGTGACGACTTGCCTGTAAACAAACGCAAGTGAACATTGGAGCTGCAGCTTTAAAAAACACTTTAGCGTTTACATATATCCACCGATTTCATTAAGTCGTATATATATTGAAGGGTTAATGATCTACGTGGGGTACAAACAAAGTTTTCTCTCCCTGTTAAAATATTGATAGTTAGGCTATAATCGCCATAGACATAATACATACATTATATATGTCTATGATAATCGCTGTTAAAGGCTCACTGTTCTTGTGCTCCCACAGCTCATTCTCTTTGAAATAATGAAACGAAATCTAAATGATCAAAATGGTGCTTCTTTAACTACTTATAATTGACCATCATTAAGAAAAATGGACCAGAATCTGCAAATAGCCTAGCATAGCATACAAATCAAACTACTGACAAAGGCAAATGTAAACAACCATCAAACACCTGCTTTCTTTGATTATTATAGCAGCGAAATATACACATTAGTATATACACATTTTTGTACATATACACAATTTA
>NC_137922.1:26549874-26559874 GCF_963457725.1 Sprattus sprattus | reverse complement strand
GCGACCCAGTCACCATGGAAACTGACCCCTTAGCCCCGGACCGCCGCGCTCGCCACCGACCAGGTCACCATTGAAACTGACCCCTTAGCCCGGGACTAGAGACTTCCAGTCAAACCACCAAACTCGACCTTGAGGCTCTGTTCTGCTGTAGCTGGGTCTGGCTCTGTTCTAATCTAACTGTGTTTGGCTCTGTTCTGCTGTAGCTGGGTCTGGCTCTGTTCTAATCTAACTGTGTTTGGCTCTGTTCTGCTATAACTGGGTCTGGGTCTGTTCTGGTCCTGAGTCCGGTTCTGATGTGAAACCATTACTCTGCTAGAGACAAAGTGCCTTAATGTGCCTGCACCATTCAATGTTCTTCTGTTTGTTTATCTGTATGCATGTGTGTGTGTGAGCCTTGAGCTACAGCAGTTTATCTGTCCACATGTGTGTGAGCCTTAAGCTACAGCAGTTCAGACCGTGCTCAGGCCTGTAGCCAAGCCATCCTGCATCACATGTGTGTTTTATACTACAAAAATAAAAGACGTTTTTTTTCTTTTAATGATACTGTTTTGTTGGTATCTTCATACTCCAAGACCCTTGGGCCCCACGCCTTATGGTTGTTTTGGTGCTCTTTAAATAAACTTGAATTGAATGTTTAAGTTTGTATATAATCATTGCCCTTTCATACAAAGTGAATTTCTGTCAGGATTTTGTTCGCATGTTAGAATTATATTACAAGAGTCAATCGACCTGATGCAAGAAGTGTAATTTCAACAATGAGCGTTCAAATTAGTGAGTGTTGTTTGTTGGAAACCTGGAGCACGAGAACACAATGTCCGGGAACACGCCCCCTTGGGCGCATGGAACGCCGGTAGCGTTCGTGAACACACGCGAGTATCATAGGGAGGTGTGTCTAACTTAAATGAGATGTGCTTATACAACGGCGATGAAGTGACAACGCAGGACGACCCCTCCAGATTTGGTGACACTTATGTAAATACGTATGTGTTGTAGTATTCTCATCTGCAGTCACATATCACTGTCTGACTTTACTACTAAATGCACCCTGGATTTTAGACGTTGATTAGCTTTTTTTTTTTTTTTTAAGGCTATCTTATTTACTTTGGACAAATGTCTAGTTTTAAGTCAAGAAACGTATATGTCCTTTCCAAATTATGTACAGTTTGAGTTAACAGGACCGTTTCGAAATTGCACGTTTGTCAATTTATAAACAACCTGTACTGTTGTGATTCTCCGCAGAGAAGGGAACCTATAAACAATAGGAAATTGTTTCTCCGGACAGAAATCGAAGTACCTAACCATGGCCACCTCCTTCCTCAGGATGGGGCGGATCTGTTGTGGACTGAAGGTATACACAGAGTAAAACTGAACAACAGACTTACTTAATGTTACGTCCCCCTCTGTAGACACATATAAACCTCGATGTTTATGTTAAGCACGTAGGCTACGAGCTGAATATAGCATCGCACGTCACCGTTAACTCCACCGTAAAGCACACCCAGTCTAAACAAGTCATGTTGCAGTCTTTGCCGTGGCACAAATGAGCAGTTCACGTGCATTGGGTATAAAATGGGTCTTTGATGTCAGGTAGATCTATGATTTGACACTGACTGGAAGTGTCACTGTCCTATAGCGGTCCACCAGTGGAGTTTGGTTGATACCCCCATTGGTGGTCCGCTGATATCCTTGTCTACTTAAAATATCAGCTGCTAAACAGAATAAGTTAATTATACTAGCAGGTTCTCAAGGTGAAAAATTGTATGGTCAATTAAAGACGTATGTTATGTAATGGTAACATCAATTAATAATGTAAATGGTGTGCCGTTTGTAACTCATTAGTGGACCACCAGAAACCGCCATCCACCACTGCACACTGCAGTAGCTAGTCTGACCAGTAGGAAGTAGTGTAGTCCCAAATACCCAAGTCCCTTTACCGAATTCCAAACCCAAAGTAATTAACCCAAATGTCTGCATGTTTCCCGTGTGCTCCCACCTAAGGTTATGACTGTTTTATTTACCCCTGTGTGCCAGTCATCTGTTAGTCCAATCATTTATTAGTGTGCTTGCCCGAAGGGAAGAGATAGAGACGCCGTTCAAACACCGAAGCGTCCGGCCCGAACCGGTGCACCCTGCTATATCTTTTCGTGGCGGTACTCCTTGCCACTCTTTTTTTATTCCTCTTTTTCCATCACCTTTTTTCCCCATAGACTTGCATGGCAGAACTCTGTGGTATTATGACATCATAATGGGGTCATTAAACTGGCTTGCACCTGTGCTTCACTGACACCTGCGCCAAGGTCCCAAGGCTACTCTTCTCTCTCTGTCCCTCTCCATTCAACTGTATAACTAGGAATATTAAGAGACACCTTCCATACCAGGGCTCTACTCACTCATGCATACTCACTCATGTTTACTCACTCGTGCATACTCACTCATGTTTACTCACTCATGCATACTCACTCATGTTTACTCACTCATGCATACTCACTCATGCATACTCACTCATGCATACTCACTCATGCATACTCACTCATGCATACGCACTCATGTTTACTCACTCGTGCATACTCACTCATGCATACTCACTCATGCATACTCACTCATGTTTACTCACTCGTGCATACTCACTCATGCATACTCACTCATGCATACTCACTTATGCATGCTCACTCATGTTTACTCACTCATGCATACTCACTCATGCATACTCACTCATGCATACTCACTCATGCATACTCACTCATGCATACTCACTCATGTTTACTCACTCATGCATACTCACTCATGTTTACTCACTCATGTTTACTCACTCATGCACACTCACTCATGTTTACTCACTCATGCATACTCACTCATGCATACTCTCTCATGCATACTCACTCATGCATACTCACTCATGCATACTCACTCATGCATACTCACTCGTGCATACTCACTCATGCATACTCACTCATGTTTACTCACTTATGCATACTCACTCATGCATACTCACTCATGCATACTCATTTGTGCATGCTCATCTAGCAGGGAGAGTGTGTGTGGTAGGCGCGCACGGCTGACACCTGCCCCAATTCCAAGGCACTTGTTCTCTCTGTCATGGCCGCAACAGAGCAAGCACACTCTCGCAGTTCGTTCACGAAACGCATTCTAGTTCTCCCTGTTACTCTCCGTTGGGCTGGCCATGAACCGTCTGAGCTGTGATATATTAGTCTAGTCTTTGAGCTGTGATATATTAGTCCAGTATCTGATCTCTGATAAATTAGTCCAGTCTCTTAACTGTTATATATATATAGTATCTGAGCTGTGATATATCCAGTATCTGATCTGTGATATATTAGTCCAGTCTCTTAACTGTGATATATCAAGTATCTGAGCTGTGATATATAAGTCCAGTATCTGAGCTGTGATATATCCAGTATCTGATCTGTGTTAACCGTTTCTGCTCTGCTCTGTCTCTGTCTCTGAAAGCCGTTTCAGGTGAGTGTGTTTCAGGTTAGTGTGTGTGCCAGTTGGAACAGAATCCCTGCCGTGGCCTACAGCACCAAGTTTGGAGACGCCCAGAAAGCACTCAGAAGAACACACATCAGTAAGTCAAGCATATCACATCTGTGTGTGTGTGTGTGTGTGTGTGTGTGTGTGTGTGTGTGTGTGTGTGTGTGTGTGTGTGTGTGTGTGTGTGTGTGTGTGTGTTTGAAGAAAGCACTCAGAAGAAGACACATCTGTGTGTGAATCTTGCACAGGTCTGCATATTATACTCGATGCACGATGATTACACAATTATTTTCACCACTAAGAAACCATAGTGGTCTGGACAGTACATAGACATTTGCATAGTGGTTAAGCACCCTATTTTCGACTATAGAGCGTATATACAGAGTATAGAGTATATCATTTATAAAGTATATATAGTGAACAGTGGCTGCTTCTAGCAGAAGCCAGGCCTTCTCAGAATGAAATTACTTGAGATGTGAAAACCTCTAATAACAATAAACCTTCTTATGCTTTAATATACTCTAATAAACATAACACCTCATTATACCTCAATATTGATTGTGAACATTATAAACTAAGGGAAGCTAAACTAGGTTCACGCCCACTTGGCCTTTTGGCAGTTTGTTTTGACACAGATACATGCTCCATAGGACTACATTCTATAGCCCCTTGGCGGTTGCCTTTTGTGACGTTCTAACTTAATATTGCACCAATTGTAATCGTTTTTGCTGTTACTACAAATTTGGACCCATAAAGATGGAAATATAGGATACATTGTTGTTGCATGCCGGTGATGTGACAAAGATCCACGTTTAAACTATTGTGTTTCTGACCTTCTCTCCTCTTCTCCATCCCCAGAAAAGGCCACACCCAAACCCAAACTTGATGTCGCCCAGCTGCTGCTCTCCCTCGGCATGAGGCCAGCTGCTGCTGCCCCCGCCACACACACCAAACCCTCTGCCCCCGCCGCACACACCAAACCCTCTGCCCCCGCCACACACACCAAACCCTCTGCCCCCGCCGCACACACCAAACCCTCTGCCCCCGCCACACACACCAAACCCTCTGCTCCAGCTGCTGCTGCTGCTGCCACCGCCACACACACCAAACCCTCTACCACCGCCACACACACCAAACCCTCTGCTCCAGCTGCTGCTGCCCCCGCCACACACACCAGGCCCTCTGCAGCAGCTGCTAGGGCCTCTGCAACTAGTCCTCCTGCTCCTGTCCCTGCTCCTGCCCCTGCCCCTGCCCCTGCCCCTGCCCCTGCCCCTGCCCCTGCCCCTGCCCCTGCTCCTGCTCCTGCTCCTGCTCCTGCTCCTGCTCCTGCTCCTGCTCCTGCTCCTGCTCCTGCTCCTGCTCCTGCTCCTGCTCCTGCCTCTGCAACAAGTCCTCCCCCGAGTGCTGTCTACCAAGAGACCTGTCCTTCTCCGAGCGCTGTCTCCATACAGACAGAGACCTGTCCTCCTCCGAGTGCTATCTCCCTAGAGACCTGTCCTCCTCCGAGTGCTGTCTCCATAGAAGCAGCAACCAGTCCAGCACCAGAGCCTGGCACAGAGGCTCCCACCGCCAGAGTTGATGCCCCATCGAACCCCATTGGGCAAACTGAACCTGCAGCCTCACGTGAGTTTGCCTCTCAGGTGGCTGCAGCGGTCCCAGGTGTGTCTGTGCTAGAGGCTCTTGGCCTGTCAGAACCCCCCCCAGGACCCACTCTTGTTGCTGCTGAGGACTCTATTGCCACCCCAGGACCCACTCCTGTTGCTGCTGTAGACCCTATCGCCCCCCCAGGACCCACTCCTGTTGCTGCTGAGGACTCTATTGCCCCCCCAGGACCCACTCCTATTGCTGCTCTAGACCCTATTGCCCTCCCAGGACCCATTCCTGTTGCTGCTGAGGACTGTATTGCCCCCCCAGGACCCACTCCTGTTGCTGCTGAGGACTCTATCGACCCCCCAGGACCCACTCCTGTTGCTGCTGAGGACTCTATTGCCCTTTCAGCGTCTCCCCCTATAGATTCCTTTTCACAGACTGTCTCTTCTGCAGTGGCTGTAAAACCAGTAACTGCCCCACAGGAGGGTGTGACAACTGTTACTCCTGAGGTTACAGAAGCAGTAACTGCTCCAGAGGAGGTCATATCAGGTGTTATTCCTGGGGTAACAGCAGCAGTAACTGCCCCAGAGGAGATCATATCAGGTGTTACTCCTGGGGTAACAGCAGCAGTAATTGCCCCAGAGGAGGTCATATCAGGTGTTACTCCTGGGGTAACAGAAGCAGTAACTGCCCCAGAGGAGGTCATATCAGGTGTTACTCCTGAGGCAGCAGCAGATCCAGAGATGGTCAGTTATGAAAGCACAGCTGTATTTGCCACTCCAGTTGTCCCTGTTTCTGCAGCAGTGCCCACCATAGAGCCTCATTCTCCAGAGGTTCCTGCATTAGAGGGTGCAGATGAATGCACATCAGTAGCAGAGGCACTCCCTGACGGAGCAGCTGCCTCAGACAGCGGTGTTCTAGAACCTTCTATGCTCAAAGGTGCTACCGCGGGGAAGTTTGTGTCCTCAGAGACGGCTGTCGCTGAACCAGAGGCCGCTTCACTCACGGCTGACACCATAAGAGTGTATCCTGCCCAGGATGGTGAACAGGAGCAGCCAATCACAGCAGAGCATGAAGTACTCGCACAGGATGGAGAGCAGGAGCAGCCAATCAGAGCAGAGCATGTGGTACTCGCACAGGATGGTGAGCAGGATCAGCCAATCAGAGCAGAACATGTAGTACTCGCACAGGATGGAGAGCAGGAGCAGCCAATCAGAGCAGAACATGTAGTACTCGCACATGATGGGGCCAGCACTACCATACTCACAACTTTTATTGCACCATCAGCAGAGGCTGTCTCTTTGCACCAGGCGGCTGACTTGGAAGACGTTGCTGTTCCTGATCTCACACGTCATGTTGAAGCCCTCTCCCTCTTAGATGTAGCATCATTCTTGGATACCGTCCCCACTCCTGACGCTACAGCAGTCAGCCCAGCTCTCTCTACACCATTTGTGGATGTCATACCTGCAGAGGTTGTGCTTGAGCTTGAAATAGCGCCATTTCTAGAAAGTTCCTCAGTGCCTGATCTGACTTCTCACGTAGAGGCTCTCTCCCTCCTGGAGGTAGCCTCGTTCTTAGAGACTGTACCTCTGCCGGACACCACAGAGTCTTCAGAAGTTGCTGCAGGGCCGGCACCATCTTTAGAGGATGTGACTATACCTGATCTGACGTCGTCGTTAGAAGCTGTCTCTCTTCTAGAAGTCGGAGCGTTTCTGGAGGACATCTTGGCTCCTGAGGAAGCGGTTTCTCTCCCTGGAATCTCTTCACTCCAGGCGGATGTCAGTGACTCCTCGGCAGCCATGGACACCATCTCCCTGCCAACAGTTGCCACGGCGCTAGAGGATGCATCACTTCCTGATTTCACGCCCCACATAGAGGCTGTGTCTCTCCTAGAAGTTGCACAGTTTCTTGAAACCATACCCAATATAGATGCAACAGCAGACGGTATCACCCCTGAATCAGCTGTCAGGGAGGAACTCACCCCCACAGGAGCGTCCCCAGAGGAACTCACCCCCACAGGAGCGTCCCCAGAGGAACTCACCCCCACAGGAGCGTCCCCAGAGGAACTCACCCCCACAGGAGCGTCCCCAGAGGAACTCACCCCCACAGGAGCGTCCCCAGAGGAACTCACCCCCACAGGAGCGTCCCCAGAGGAACTCACTCCCACAGGAGCGTCCCCAGAGGAACTCACCCCCACAGGAGCGTCCCCAGAGGAACTCACCCCCACAGGAGCGTCCCCAGAGGAACTCACCCAGGAGATTGCAGAGGGTACTTGCCTCAGTCTTACCACCTTTAAATTCTCAAGGTTTCTTACCTCCAGAGTATCACAGCTGCAGCTGTCATAGCCATAAGCCATAAGCAGTCCCTTCTAGAAGGCTCCTGCTTCCACATTCAGCACTGGTAATTGTCATGCCGTGTGTGCGGGTGCTAATCTCCATTTTCGATAGCATAATCCCACACACATATAAATATAACCCCCATTCTAACATTGTAGGATCATAGCCTGCTTCTCTGTGAGTTTCTCCTCTCCTCCCATCTGTGCCTCCTTCTTGGCCCTCCTGCTTGCCCAGGAATCAATCAGCTAAGCTATAACACCCTCAGTGTCAGTCACCTCTATAAAACCCTCAGTGTCTGTTGTCTCTATAACACCCTCAGTGTCAGTCAGTCACCTTTATAACACCCATAGTGTGGGTCAGTGGGTGGGCTCTGGTGTCCTGCAGGTCTAGGCTGTGGCCAGTAGGGGGATCTGTAATGGTATGATGTGACCTGCAGGTCTAGGCTGTGGCCAATAGGGGGGGCTCTAATGGTATGATGTGACCTGCAGGTCTAGGCTGTGGCCAGTAGGGGGGGCTCTAATGGTATGCTGTGTTCTGCAGCTCGGCTGGACCCGGTACAGAGGCTGTTCCTGGAGAAGATCAGGGAGTATGGCACCAACCGCCAGTAAGCAGTGTGTGTGTGTGTGTGTGTGTGTGTGTGTGTGTGTGTGTGTGTGTGTGTGTGTGTGTGTGTGTGTGTGTGTGTGTGTGTGTGTGTGTGTGTGTGTGTGTGTCTGGTGACTGACATTCTGTTTCTTCCACTCCACAAAAAATCTCTCTCACACACACACTCACATAAAATGCTCTCTCACATACTCATACTTATACACACACACACATGCGCACCTGCATTCATACACTTTTATCCTTATGCGCATGCACACACACACACACACACACACACACACACACACACACACTCCGCAGGGCTGCAGGAGGAGCGATAGATACTGGCTCAGAGTTCCAGCGTCGGCTGGCTGAGGAGGAGGAAAAGCTGCAACGGCTCTACGGAGGTCGTGACCTTACAGAGTTCCCAGAGTTCAACTTCGCCGGTGGGTAGACGCCACTGACATCAGCAGAATCCCTGACCCATATAAGACTGGTGATGTGTTTGCACTGATGACCTTTATGTCCAATGGAAACTAGCCTTTTGGCTATAATTGGGTGCATTTACAGTTGTTGTTTTTTTTTTTTTTTTAAATATGTTTATTGGTTTAAATTTTTTTAGCACACAACCATACTTAAAACAAGCACACACATCAAAAACACAACATAAAGACACAACAACATTGGCTCAGCTACACACATTCAATACAATAAAAATGATAAATAAATAAAGAAAACAGCAAAGTATTCTCTCTTACGACCTTTCAGAAAATCCCCGTACCATAATGTCAGAGATAAGATAAGGCTTCCCAACTTTATAAAATGGTTTAGATTCGGAATGTATCACACATGTCGGGTATTCTAGAGGTACTAAATCAAACAAAACAGTATGCCAGCCCTTAACAGTTGGCTGTCTATCACTTATCCACTGCAATAATATATTATTCCTAGCTGCATATAATAATAATAATAATAATTCATTTTTTTTTTAACGCACTTTTCATTCCAAAGAATCTCAGAGTGCCTACATATTAGAAATTAACTATAATAATACAATAAAATTTAAAAATTAACATAAGCATAACAGAAAAGATTTAACACAAGGCCAGAAATGCCTTCCTGAATAAAAAAGTTTTAAGTCCAGCTTTAAAGGAATCCAGCGTCTGCGTTGCCCTTAGGTGGTCAGGGAGGCTGTTCCATACAAGAATATGTAAGAATACAGAAGAGCTACAAATCTAGCAGGGATTCAATTTCTGTCAAGACATTAGACCAGTATCTTTGCAGTGGGTGCATTTACATTTTAATGTTCATGAATGAACACTGTCCCTCTTGATCAAATAAACAAATTGATTGATTGATTGATTGATAATACCTTTCCCATCCAATTCTAGAGCCCGACCTGAACGAGGTTCCCACTAAATAAGGACCTGATCGTCGTCTGTGCAGGATCTCAGGAGATTCTCCCAGCACTGTGGCGGCTCCGAGTCCCTGCTGTGTGTGAAGATGTGAAGGTGCCAAAGCCCCAGGTGTGTGTGTGTGTGTGTGTGTGTGGGTGTGTGTGGGCTGAGTAATAGCACCTCCTTGGACATCAAAGAGCGCCACTCTCTCTGAGATGAAGACAGTTTTCTGGCTGATCAAGCTCATTCAAGTTCACTATCGTACCTCACAGAGTCAAATGAAATGTCATTAAATATTTTCTCACTGCCATTTAATTAAGTGGTGTACGTTGTTTTATTATATCACCATGAAATCATCTCAAACACGTTGTGATATTTCAGTTGGTGTAGTACAGTGAGCATGACTTCAACTGCAACCGATGAATATTTCAAACGCTGAGCGAAACATGCAAGTCTGCCTGCCTTCCTCTTAAAACCTCTGGGGGCGAGGCCCGTGCTGCTGAAACGTCATATCTCCTCCCACTTTATGGTTATTCATGAGCTAACTCGCCTGCGTGACTTTACGTGGTGACGACACGCGACAACTGCGGGTCCCGATTG
>NC_137922.1:26517374-26544874 GCF_963457725.1 Sprattus sprattus | reverse complement strand
CATCACCAGATAATACACACCAAGGAAGACCAGTCTTTCACACATCACCAGATAATACACACCAAGGAAGACCAGTCTTTCATACATCACCAGATAATACACACACCAAGGAAGACCAGTCTTTCACACATCACCAGATAATACACACCAAGGAAGACCAGTCTTTCACACATCACAAGATAATACACACAACAAGGAAGTCCAGTCTTTTACACATCACTGCCGCTACACGCCGCAATATGTTAAATATTTTATATTTGTCATCTTTCCATTAGTTGTGAAATTGATGTAATATCTTCGTGCTTAAGGGGAGCTGTACTGATTTAAGCTGTATACTGGACATCCACAGACGTTCCTCACATGATCTGTGTGTGTTGGTTCGGGTAACACTCCTTGCCTCCATACACACACACTAACACTTACCCTCCATACGGCTAACACACACACACACACACACACACACACACACACACACCATAAATCTACTCTTGAATTACAAAGGGAACTGTGTGTGTGTGTGTCCTAGACATCCTCTGTTCCCACTGTTGGCGCTGCTCTTTGAGAAGTGTGAGCAGTCGACCCAGAGCTCGGACTGCGTGACGTCGGCCAGTTTTGATGTGGACATCGAGAACTTCGTGCGTAGCCAAGAGAAGGAGGGAAAGGCCTTCTTCAGTGAGGACCCCGAGCTGGACAGCCTGGTGAGATGCTACACACACACACACACACCTGAGACTAAAGGCTAACACACACACATACACAACTGAGACTAAAAGCTAACACACACACATACACACCTGAGACTAAAAGCTAACACACACACACATACACACCTGAGACTAAAAGCTAACACACACACACACACCTGAGACTAAAGCTAACACACACACATACACACCTGAGACGTAAAGCTAACACACACACACACATACACACCTGAGGTCAACGGCTAACACACACACACACATACAAGGTTAACGAGCTAACACATATACACATACACAAACCTGAGGTTAACGTCTGATACATACACACACACATACAAACCTGAGGTTTACAAAGCTAATACACACACATACAAAATCGGATACCACTGTTAGATTCAACACTGATCCTGACTTACAGGGCGACACAAGCCTAACACAGCTGCTAACACACAGCCACATGTTAAGGACTAACACAGACCTCACGTGTGTGTGTGTGTGCGTGGGTGCGTGCGTGCGTGTGTGTGACGTATGTATGTGTGTGCGTGTGTGTGCTTGTGTATGTGTGTGTGTGGTGTGTGCGTGTGTGTGTGTGTGTTTTTGTGTTCAGATGGTGAAGGCCATCCAGGTGTTGCGTATCCACCTGCTGGAGCTGGAGAAGGTGAGCGACCTGTGCAAGGACTTCTGCTCCCGCTACATCGCCTGCCTCAAAACCAAGATGAACAGTGAGACGCTGCTGAGTGGAGAACCAGGCAGCCCCTACTCACCTGTGCAGTCACAGGTACACACACACACACACACACACACACACACCACACACATGAACTCACTTTATACACACACCACACACACACACACATGCACTCACCACATACAAACACACACACACACCATTTAGACCCCCCACACACACACACACACACACACTATTTACAGCCACACAAACACAATTTACAGCCACACACACTCATATGCACACAAATAATCTTGCACATGAATACATGTTTCACAGTTTCTTCAACATGCAGAGACATTAATTCCCTGTGTGTGTGTGTGTGTGGTGTGTGTGTGTGTGTGTGTGTGTGTGTGTGTGTGTGTGTGTGTGTGTGTGTGTGTGTGTGTGTGTGTGTGTGTGTGTGTGTGTGTGTGTGTGTGTGTGTGTGTGTGTGTGTGTGTGTGTGTGTGTCAGGTCGCCAACGCGCTCACGGGCACCATCAGTCCTCAGGGCATTATGGTTCCCGCCTCAGCCCTTCAGCAAGGCAACGTTACCTTGACAACAGTCAACCCTGCACAGATGGTGGCAGGTATGTCACCGTGGCATACATCCCCCTCAGGTAAGGCTGCAGCTGTTCAAACACATATACACACACACACACACACATAAACACAAACACAAAAACACAAACACAAAAACACACACACACAAAAACACACGCGCACAAAAACACACACACACACAAACACAACTCTCACCTCGCTGAGATACAGAAACAAATCTATCAAACTCTACTTAATTCAGTTCAATTGTTGTTATACAGCGCAAAACAATAACATTGTCTCAAGTGACATTACAGAGCCCAGAGCCAATCAGAAACATGGAGAAGGGGAGGGGAGCCAATCAGAAACATGGCATACAGTATAAGCATGCTGATGGCAGATGGTATCAGCCTCTCAGGTTAAAGGGGCGGCCAATATGATTGACAGATTGGTCATTGCGTGCCGACGGTGATGACAACACAGCGCCAAAACCTTTTAGGCACACATTGGGTGCTCTTGTGTCAGTCGCTGCAGTCCTCACCTTAAAGACAAATATAATTGTTTAGCAATGAAATCCAGAAGAGTTCAGTGTAGTAATGATCACATGTGTGACCCCCTAGCATGTAGAAACACTGACAGGCTGCCTACACACACTCACACACACACACACGCACACCCATGCACACACATAGGCACACAGACGCACAACCATGCACGCACGCACACACACAAGTTTAAGATGCTAGTTATTTCTCCACAGTTATTGAGTGTCTTTGTGTGTTTGTGTATGTGTTTAAACCATCAGGTGGAACGGTCTATCAGCCTGTTACAGTCGTGACGCCACAAGGACAGGTGGTCACCCAAGCACTGTCACCGGGGACAATACGCATTCAGAACACACAGGTATAACACAGCGCACACACACATTATTTTACTAGCTTTCTATTCAGTTATTGGTTCACTGTCAGGAATTGAGTTTTTGTGTATGCGTGTGTGTTTGTGTGTGTGTTTGTGTTTGTGTGTGTGTGTGTGTGTGTGTGTGTGTGTGTGTGTGTGTGTGTGTCAGCAGCTTCAGCTGCAGTTGAACCAGGACTTGAGCTTCTTCACTCAGGATGAAAGTTCCTCCAAGAACAAGAGGGGCATCCTGCCCAAACAAGCCACCAACGTCATGCGCTCCTGGCTCTTCCAGCACATCGGGGTGAGAGGTCACGGCATCCGTCAGTACACACACACACACAAACACCACCAACTTCATGCGCTCCTGGCTCTTCCAGCACATTGGGGTGGGAGGATACGCCATCCGTCAGTACACACACACACACACGCCACCAACGTCATGCACTCCTGGCTCTTCCAGCACATCGGGATGAGAGGTCACGCCATCCGTCAGTACACCGTCACACTGTCAGGATATATTCACACTGATGTCAGGATATATTCACACTGATATTCACACTGATATATTCACACTGATATTTACACTGTCACACTGTCAGGATATATTTCCTCTGATGTCAGGATATATTCACACTGATGTCAGTATATATTCACACTGACGTCAGTATATATTCACACTAATGTAGGTATATATCCAAACTGATGTCAGTATATATCCACACTGATGTCAGTATATATCCGGATATATTCACAGTCAGGGTCTGAGGAGACAAATCTGTAAACTTCATAACATTTGAGGATGTTGTGTTTTGTTGTGGTGCGTGTGTGGGCGCGTATGTGCGTGTGTGTGTTTGTATCCACAGCACCCCTACCCCACTGAAGATGAAAAGAAGCAGATTGCCACTCAGACGAACCTGACTCTCCTGCAGGTCAATAACTGGTATGTCCCGCCCCCACCCCGCCTCTACACTCCCATTGGCTGCTGCTCCTGCAGTCCAGATGCTGATTGGTTGAAGGATAACTCTGCTTCACTCTCACAGGTTCATAAATGCTCGGAGGCGGATCCTGCAGCCCATGTTGGATGCCAGCCAATCAGAAACTCCCAAAAGCAAGAAGAAGCCGCCCCAAAACCGCCCACTGCAGCGCTTCTGGCCCGACTCCATCGCCTCTGGAGTTACTCAGCAACACGTTACTATGGCTGATGGTACGTGTGTGTGTGTGTGTGTGTGTGTGTGTAACTGTGGGCCCACTGTACCACTGCAGCTCTAATATTTATGTATATTTTATAGTGCTGTCAGTTTAACGCGTTATTAACGGCGTTAACGCGAACCCATTTTAACGCCGTTAATTTTTTTATCGCGCGATTAACGCGATGTAAAAAAAAAAAAAAAAAAAAAAAACTTTTGAAAGATGAAAAGAAGCAGATTGCCACTCAGACGAACCTGACTCTCCTGCAGGTCAATAACTGGTATGTCCCGTTAAACTTTTTTTTTTTTTTTTTGCCCTCCCAAACTTTGTAGTAGGCTAACGTCACGTTTGAGTGAATTATGAGCGCGATACAGCGAAATGGATGATAGAAAGCTTCTGAATAGAAAGTTTACCTTTAAAAGTTGTGTTGTGAAGCGTTGTGAAGCGAGCTTCACTGTTGTCTGAAAATGTCAACAGGCAGCTGGCAGCAAAAAATATTAAGCCATGGTTTAACTGCACTATAGGCTGAGTCCATGTTTATCTTAAATGTGCACTTTATAATTTTATTTTGTACCGCCCTGTTTGGCAATGTTGTTTTTCAATAAAATAAAACATTGCTTAAAGCAAGCCAATCCACTTTTCCATTTTCACATTTCCACTTTTCAGCATTAAAATAAAATAAAAATGATGGAAAAAAAATTATTGAAGGGGCATTTAGAATAGATAAAATTTGTGATCGCGATTAATTTTGATTAATTTAATCGCGGTTAATTTTGAGTTAACTATGACAAAAATGCGATTAATCGCGATTAAATATGTTAATCGTTTGACAGCACTAATATTTTATAGTATTTACAGATGTGTCATGTGGCTTATAAAAGTTCTATCAATCTTGCCATTTTAAGCTAAACTGTGTGTGTTTCTGTGTGTGTGTGTGTGCGTGTGCGTATCTGTGTGTGTTTGTGTGTGTGTCTGTGTGTGTGTGCGTGTGTGTGTTGTGTGTGTGTGTGTCCGCCGCCCAGGGACCCTGGTGGCAGTGGGGGAGGATGGGCTGCAGTCCCTGTCGTCAGACGGAGCAACCCTGGCCGTGCAGCAGGTGATGCTCGGGGGCCACAGCGAGGATGACGAGGATGACCTCGGCTCAGACGACGAAGATCACCCCGACCTTTCAGACGCCAACATCTCCAGGCTGGGCCTGGACCACAGCAGCTCGCTGCAGTAGACTCACTCACACACACACACAAACACACACACACTCACTCACACACACACACACACACACACAATCACGCATGTATGGGCACAGATGTTATTACACAAAAATGCCAACCATGAAAGCAAAAGAATGCACACACACCCACACAGACACACACACACACACACGCATGTTTTAAGTGCTGTCCATAGTACTGTAGTTCATTTGGTATTGAAGTACAGAAGTAGACAAACTTTTTGTATAGTTCAGAATAATGAGTTTGACTGCTTAATGTACACACACATACATTGATGTGTTTGCTTTATGTACACGCACACACACACACGCACGCACACACACACGCACACACACACACACACACACACACAGGAAGAAAGCACAACCACAGCACACAGCGCTGGCCTGTTCCTGGTTGTGCTGGGGCGATTCTGTAGAGTGCACTTTCCCTCCTGCAGGGCCCCCCCGCTCCCACACGATGCAGAGAGCCACGTGACCTCCGGGTGACCTTTGAACTCTAATCACAGAGGTCATGGGAGCTGCGTCCGCTCTCCTGCCCTCTGCAGTGCCAACCTGTCACTCAGCGTCTCCTGTACAGTCGAACCGAACCCTGGCATGTGTGTGTTCTCCCCCGCAGATAAAGTTGATCTATTTTTATACACTGATGGATGACATCATGGTTGTGTCACATCTGAGTCTTTTGCTGTTTTGGCCTTTTTTTTGTTAGTTTGTTTTTGTAAGAGATATTTATGGATAAATATTTGCTTTTAAACGTAGCTGTAGATCCCTATTTTGAGGGGTGTTTGTTGGTGAATTTGTGTGCTAATATAATTGACTGATATGGGGACTTTAACACAAGACGTTATTTGGTAGAAGATCCCTTAGTGTCTCACACACCAAATGAGTTTATATTCATTACCATCACCTGGCTTCATCTGTATCTCATAGGACACACACACAGTGCCATGATGCCCTTTTAAGGCACGCAGTCAAAAGCAGCATGCAATGAGGTGTGTGTGTGTGTGTGTGTGTGTGTGTGTGTGTGTGTGTGTGTGTGTGTGTGTGTGTGTGTTTGTGATTTAATGCATGATCTTTGGCTTCATAAAGCTGGTGTATCTGGAAACAGGATGATATGTGAAGATTCATCATGAAGGACTGATGCGAAAGCACACCTCACACACCGCAACACACACAGCACAGCTCTCTCCCGGGTAATCTCACACACCTCGCGTCAGCATCACAGCAGCTTCACAACCATCAGGAAGACTTTATGAAAAAGAGTGTGCTTCCTAAAAAACACTAAACCGTCTGCAGCATTACCGTGGAAATACTCATGTCAACTGCCTCCGTTTCTTTTTCTTTTTTTAAGTCTGATGGAGATATGTTTCTGAATATTAGAACCACACACTCAGCCTTTGGGTCGCTGTGAGAAGCTCTGAGGTTCTGTGGCGTGAGGCGTCACCGCAATGTGTTTGTAATAAACAAACAAACAAACAAAAACATGTAACTCTTTGCTCGATGTTTTGCTTGATTTTTATGTGAAGGTTTGCTCTCTTCCACTGTACAGAACTTGTAAGTGGCAGGTTTCTGAAAACACTACACTTTGATATAACGCAAAAAAAATAGCTGTTAACAAAATGTACATCTTTTTTGCTGAAAGAGTCTTGTATGAAAAATAAAACATTTGAAAGCTTTTGTAAAAAAAAAAAAAAGAAAGAAGAAAGAAAACTTGCGTTGTCTGGAGTTTTACACACACGTACTGCATTCCATTTCTAAGAGAGCTCTCTTGACTCCCCCTCTTGACTCCTCGATGCCCCGACTCCTCGATGCCCTCAGTGGTGAGAGATCAAGAGACCGTTCATTTTCAACATTTGGGACACTCTAATCAGAGAGGATGTGGCATCATCACGCTGTGTGTACGTATCTGCTCGCACTAGCGCGCTCTGTCAGACTGCAGTGTGTGTGGTGCCGTCACTTAGCAAGCGAGCAATCATAATAAGCTACTGACATCGACATGGCTAACGTATACCTACCTAACGAATTCAGACAATTCTTTGTTAATCAATCACGGCATAATTGCCCCCGCTAGTCAAGCGAAAAGTGTCCGATTAAAAGTGCACTAACAGGCTATTCCCGGGTGGTAAAATAGCCCTTTGTACAGTCCCGGGTGGGGGAGATAGCCAGCTGCTTAGCATAACTGCCATTCAGAACCAATGGTAATGCTACCAAGCTAGGCTAGCTAGGTATGCTAACTCGGTATACATCGTGAATAACCACCAAAAATACTCATGTCACTGGCTTTAATTTGAGAATGGCATGTTATTAGTACATTTAATATCAGTACAGTTGTTTAATTACTGCTGATATGTACATTTATGGTCTGTAGCCTTGTGGTCTTCTGACTCTGCTATCATAGCCATTAGGTCCGCCATTGATTTCAAAATAAACCGAGAAGCTCTGGCTGGGAATGGCGCACAGAGTTATGGGTAATAATGCCGCCATTAGGGCATCAAGGAAGCTCAGACCCTCACTTGAAAAACGACCGTTATGTGACGTATTTCAAGGAGTCGACAAAAGCGGAAATGAAGGTTTAAGAGCAATGGGACACTCCTTGCTCTCTTAATAAGAAGTAATGAAGGAAGGAAGGAGGCATGAAGGAGGCAAGGAGGCACCTTTGGAACGGGGGGCTTGCATGCTTTGCCTGAAGAGACTGGCTGGGCTCTAGTCTCCACTACCACAGCAGCACCAGCCAGCCATGAGCTCTCTGCTGCTCTCTAGAGTGAGTTAGTGGTAGAGCAGACACTCATTCCTTCCCCTTTTCCATCAACAGGGAATGGCGTCCTTTTGTGGTTTGCGCACCAAATTTTTAACTTTTCGGGGCATATTGACAAATAAATAAATA
This sequence comes from Sprattus sprattus, assembly GCF_963457725.1. Classification (NCBI taxonomy): domain Eukaryota; kingdom Metazoa; phylum Chordata; class Actinopteri; order Clupeiformes; family Clupeidae; genus Sprattus; species Sprattus sprattus. The sequence goes on along the minus strand of NC_137922.1, from coordinate 26,536,716 downwards.
AATTGGTACCAAATTTTGAACTTTTCGGGGCATATTGACAAATAAATAAATACATTGGTTTCGGAACCTGAACAGTTGGTTTGCAACTGGAACTAAAAGATTATCAGTTTTTCCCGTGCGAACCGTGAAAGTAATTAGTGTGATCCGTGACTACGCAGTTCTCTCGCAGGTAATTAGTGAGATCCGTGACGATGCCGTTCTCTCGCAGGTAATTAGTGAGATCCGTGACAGCGCCGTTCTCTCGCAGGTGATAAGTGTGATCCGTGACGACGCCGTTCTCTTGCAGGTGATTAGTGTGATCTGATCTGGCCTCTCAATGCGTCTGCTTACTTCCGTCGGGCCGCGCCTCCATTGATGACACATCCTTGGTTCCGCTCAAAACTGGTGGTAACGAGCTAACCCTAACCTATACCTAATCCTAGGAGGCAAAGGGCTCACTGCGACACCTACACAGAGAGGACGGGACGGGGTCCTGACCCTTCTCTCACAGACGGGGTCGTGACCCTAATCACACAGACGGGGACGGGGACGGGGACGGATCCAGAAGGACAGTAGTGTATGTGGACTCCCTGTGAATGGAATGCATGATGATGTTGGTGTTGGCACCTTGCTCTACCAATGGAACCACAGGAACAGTGAACAGCATTAGTTTGACATGAAATATATAAATACATCAATACAGCAGGAATTATATAAATACAGCAGGAAATATATAAATACATCAATACAGCATTTCATTTAGTTTGACATGAAATATATAAATACATCAATACAGCATTTAATTTCCACAAGGGTCTCTGGAATAGTGGCAACCCATTTAATCTGCATTTAATCTGTCTGTTCATCCAATTTGTGTTCAGGTGTGTCTTCCTGAAGTAGGTCATGAGGCTGTCGTGTTCTCCGCGCTGCACAGCCTCCATCTTAAGGCTGGTTAGCCACTCTGAGCCTCTTCCTTCTAAACAACACAAACAAACAAACAGGCAACATAAAGGTCAGAGTTCACTGCTACACACTACACAGGTACACTCACTCCAACACTGACTCTAACAATGACACTCACTCTGACACTGACACTAGCTCTAACACTGACACAAATATTTCAAGGCAAGCTGTTGTCATTTCACCAAGAACAAACTTTTTTGATCTGTTGGTTTGCCTGTCACAATAATGTAGATACCATGTCCATACTTTGAAGGTGGCAAATACACCATGTGTGATCAGTGGTACATGGTTAGTGTTGTTGAAAAACAAGCTGACCTGGGTTCAATTCCTGGGCAATGCAAGATGCTATTGTAATTCTCTTTGCCTTGCAAAAGTATTCACCCCCTTGGATGTTTTACCCTTTTATTGCTTTATGGCTTTTTGGACAAATAAAATCACAAAAAAGCCCTCTTTAACTTCAAAGTGAAAACGTATTTCTGCACAGTTATGTTAATTAAATAAAAAATATGTAATGAAAATAAGTGCTTGCATAAGTATTCACCCCCTTTATCACCCCCTTTATATAGACTGACCTAATTCAACAGAGGTCCAGTCAATTGGTGCTAGAAGTCTCACAATTTTTTTGTATCCTTCCCCTGACCTATACTTTTCAATAACCTTTTCTCTGAGTTTCTTAGGGTGATCTGTGGTCTTCATGGTGTAACAGTAGCCAGGAATACTGATTACTGAATACTGACAAGTGAATGGACCTTCCAGACACAGGTGTCGTTATACTACAATCACTTGAGACACATTCACTGCACACTGATCCCCATTTCACTAATTGTGAGACTTCTAGCACCAATTGGCTGGACCTCTGTTGAATTAGGTCAGTCTACAGCCGCGGAAAAAATTAAGAGACCACTTCAAAATGATCAGTTTCTCTGGTTTTACTATTTATTGGTATGTGTTAAAGTAAAATGTTCATTTTCGTTTTATTCTATAACCTACTGGCAACAATCCTACCAAATTTCAAATAAAAATATTGTCATTTAGATCATTTATTTGCAGAAAAATGACAATTGGTCAAAATAGCAAAAAAAGATGCAGTGTCTTCAGATCTCGAATAATGCAAAGAAAACAAGCTCATATTCATTTTTAAACTACACAATACTAATGCTTACACTTAGGAAGAGTTCAGAAATCAATATTTGGTGGAATAGCCTTGATTTAAAATCACAACTTTCATGTGTCTTGGCATGCTCTCCACCAGTCTTTCACATTGCCGTTGGGTGACTTTATGCTACTCCTGGCGCAAGAATTCAAGCAGCTCGGCTTCTTTTCATGGCTTGTGACCATCCATCTTCCTCTTGATCACATTTCAGAGTTTTTTTATGGGATTCAGGTCTCGAAATTGGGCTGGCCATGACAGGGTCCTGATCTGGTGGTACTCCATCCACATCTTTACTGGCCTGGCTGTGTGGCATGGAGCATTGCCCTGCTGGAAAAAACATTTCTCAGAGTTGGGGAACATTGTCAGAGCTAAAGGAAGCAAGTTTTTCTTCCGGGACAACGTCTTACTTTGCCTGGCTGAGGTTTGTAAAAGACCATAAGGATTGAAAAAAGCGGACTGGAGGGTCTTCTAGTTCGTCTTCTCTGATGAGTCCAATTTTCAGCTTTGCCCAACACATGGTCGTCTGATGGTTAGACGGAGACCTGGAGAGGCCTACAAGCCAGAGAGTCTTGCACCTACTGTGAAATCGGACTCATCAGAGAAGACGAACTTAGAAGAACCTCCAGTCCGCTTTTTCAATCCTTATGGTCTTTTACAAACCTCAGCCAGGCAAAGTACAACGTTGTCCCGGAAGAAAAACTTGCTTCCTTTTGCTCTGACAATGTTCCCCAACTCTGAGAAATGTTTTTTCCAGCAGGGCAATGCTCCATGCCACACAGCCAGGCCAGTAAAGGTGTGGATGGAGTACCACCAGATCAGGACCCTGTCATGGCCAGCCCAATTTCGAGACCTGAATCCCATAAAAAACCTCTGAAATGTGATCAAGAGGAAGATGGATGGTCACAAGCCATGAAAAGAAGCTGAGCTGCTTGAATTCTTGCGCCAGGAGTAGCATAAAGTCACCCAACGGCAATGTGAAAGACTGGTGGAGAGCATGCCAAGACACATGAAAGTTGTGATTTTAAATCAAGGTTATTCCACCAAATATTGATTTCTGAACTCTTCCTAAGTGTAAGCATTAGTATTGTGTAGTTTAAAAATGAATATGAGCTTGTTTTCTTTGCATTATTCGAGATCTGAAGACACTGCATCATTTTTGCTATTTTGACCAATTGTCATTTTTCTGCAAATAAATGATCTAAATGACAATATTTTTATTTGAAATTTGGTAAGAATGTTGCCAGTAGGTTATAGAATAAAACTAAAATGTACATTTTACTTTAACACATACCAATAAATAGTAAAACCAGAGAAACTGATAATTTTGAAGTGGTCTCTTAATTTTTTCCGCGGCTGTATATAAAGGGGGTGATAAAGGGGGTGAATACTTATGCAATCACTTATTTTCATTACATATTTTTATTAAATTTACATAACTGTGTAGAAATATGTTTTCACTTTGACATTAAAGAGAGCTATTTTGTGAATTTTATTGTCCAAAAAGCCAACTTATATTGACCATGACTGATTTATAAAAGCCATAAAAGGGTAAAACATCCAAGGGGGTGAATACTTATGCAAGGTACTGTATGTGTTTGATGTTGCATTTTTATGTGAAAATTATTTAAAAGAACTATAAAATTTACTGACACCAACTAAGCTAACACTGACACTAACACCATTCATCACAGCTACAATAACCCTAAACAACACAAACACATAACTAACCCTCATAAAAACACACACATACATACATGTGTACTGTCTCATACACACACTGTCTCACACACACACACTGTCTAATTAATACACACACACACACATACACACACACACTGTCTAATACACACACACACACACACTGTCTCATACACACACACACACACTGTCTCATACACACACACACACACACACACATACACTGTCTCTCACACACGCACACACACACACACAAACACAGACTGTCTTGCACACACATAAACACACACAACACACTGTCTCACACACACACACACACACACACACACAGACTGTCTCACACACACACACACAGACACACACACTGTCTCACACACTCTCCTCCTCAGTCACCTCCAGCTGCTGGTGAACCCAGGGAAGGGTGGCGCTGATGCGCGTGTACACGCCTGGTTTGTTCCTTTCGGCGCAGCCACGCCCCCAGCTCGTCACACCAATCAGCTTCCATGCGCTGGCCCCGCCCTCACAGGCCAGTGGACCCCCACTGTCGCCCTGGAAACGCCCAAAACAAACACCGGTTGATGGGACTCATAGATCTGTGTCAAGGTTTAACAGAAACACACACACACACACACACACACACACACACACACACACACACACACACACACACACCTAGCAGGTATCGGTCCTTCCCTTCAGGTATCCAGCACAGACACACACGCACACGCACACACGCACACGCACACACACACACACACACAGACACACACACACACACACACAGTCACACAGACACACACACACAGAGATACACACACATACACACACACACCTGGCAGGTGTCGGTTCCTCCCTCCAGGTACCCAGCACAGATCATCCAGGGGGTGATGCGGCCCTGGTGCACCTGTGGCTCGTTGCACTCCGCACTGGACATCAGAGGCACCAGAGCTGAGCGGAGTTGGACGCTGGTCTCTCCTGCCCAGCACACACACACAAACACACCACATACCATATATACCATATAGACTATACACATCACACATATTCACACCATACAGACATACACAAACCATACACTGTACACCATATGTGTATGGTGTATTTCTGTCCGTGTGTGTGTGTGTGGTATTTTTCTCTGTGTGTGGTGTATTTCTGTCCTTGTGTGGGTATGTGTGGTGTATTTCTGTGTGTGCGTGTGTGTCTATGTGTGGTGTATTTCTGTATGTCTGTGTGTGTGTGTGTGTGTGTGTGTGTGTATGGTGTATTTCTCTGTATTTGTGTGTGGTGTATTCCTGTGTTGTTGTGTATGTCTGTGTGTGTGTGGTGTATTCCTGTGTTACTGTGTATGTTTGTGTGTGTGTGTATGGTGTATTCCTGTGTGTGTGTGGTGTATTCCTGTGTTGGTGTGTATTTATGTGTGTGTGTGTGTGTGTGTGTGTGTGTGTGTGTGTGTGTGTGTATATGGTGTATATCTCTGTATGTGTGTGTGGTGTATTCCTGTGTTGTTGTGTATTTGTGTGTGTGTGTGTGTGTGTGTGTGTGTGTTTTGACCTCACCTTCGTCCTCAGTGGCCCCCCAGCCTGAGATCCAGCACATTTGGCCCTCCTGAAACTCCTCCCCTGAGTTGGGCAGGCAGACGGGCTCCACCAGCCCTGAGGGGCAGACAGCCATCAGACTAAAAGACTACAAATCCCAGCCTACTGGACTACAAACCCCTGACAGGCTTCACCAACCCTGAGGGGCAGACCTATGGGGCAGACAGCCATCAGACTAAAAGACTACAAATCCCAGCCTTCTGTACTACAAACCCCTGACGGGCTCCACCAGCCCTGAGGGGCAGTCCGACATCAGACTTAAAGACTACAAGATTGCTACAAGATTAGCCTGGAAACTTTGTTGAAATCACCTGTGTATCAATTGACTCTGTGTGTGTGTGTGTGTGTGTGTGTGTGTGTGTGTGTGCGTGTGTGCGAGTGAAACTCCATGTCAGATGTGTGTAAGCGTCTGATAGAAGGGGGAGTCACCATTAAAGCTGATTGGCTGAGAGAGCTGGACGAGTGCGATGTCATAGTCCAGGCTGCTGGGGCGGTAGCGGCCATGGTGTATAATCTTCCGGACGCTCAGCGAGCCCTCTCTGGTCAGCGGCTGGTCCACCACACCAGCGAACACCGTCCACAGAGTCACATCAGAGAATCTAAAGAACACACAGGCAGAGGGGTAGATTATAGTGTGTGTGTGTGTATGTCTCACCCATAGACACAGTCTGCAGCTGTGAGGATCCAAGTTTGTTTGTGTGTGTGTGTGTGTCTCACCCATACAAACAGTGTGCAGAGGTGAGGATCAAAGTGTGTGTGTGTGTGTGTGTGTGTGTGTGTGTGTGTGTGTGTGTGTGTGTGTGTGTGTGTGTGTGTGTGTATGTCTCACCCATAGACACAGTGTGCAGTGGTGAGGATCCAGGTGTGTGTGTGTGTGTGTGTGTGTGTGTGTGTGTGTGTGTGTGTGTGTGTGTGTGTGTGTGTGTGTGTGTGTCTCACCCATAGACACAGTGTGCAGCGGTGAGGATCCAGGTGTGTGTGATGATGGAGCCTCCACAGATGTGCTGGTTCTGATAGTGAAGGCTGACCTGCCAGGGGATCTGGCCCCCCCTCGACACATTTCCCCCCACCACCCGAAGACCCATCTTAGGCCTAGAACCACACTCTGCAGGACACAGAACAGAGATCGCTCTTCTAGAACCACACTCTGCAGAACACAGAACAGAGATTGGTCTTCTAGAACCACACTCTGCAGAACACAGAACAGAGATTGGTCTTCTAGAACCAGACTCTGCAGAACACAGAACAGAGACCGGTCTTCTAGAACCACTCTGCAGAACACAGAACAGAGACCGGTCTTCTAGAACCAGACTCTGCAGAACACAGAACAGATACCGGTCTTCTAGAACCAAACTGCAGAACACAGAACAGAGATCGGTCTTCTAGAACCATACTCTGCAGAACACAGAACAGAGACCGGTCTTCTAGAACCACTCTGCAGAACACAGAACACAGACCGGTCTTCTAGAACCACACTCTGCAGAACACAGAAAAGAGATCGGTTTTCTAGAACCACACTCTGCAGAACACAGAACACATACCGGTCTTCTAGAACCACACAGTACAAAAGAGAGATAAGTATTCTGATGTTCTGTTTAGTTGATAAACACAGACATTTAACTGCTATCATCACAAAGCATTTTCATGCGTAAGCATTATCCCTCCAGACAATTCGTTTTGTGTGTTGGGTCTGTCATGATAAATGGTTAATGGCCCACTTCAATGTGTGCCAATGAGTTTGTGTTAGTGTGAGTGTGTGTGTGTGTGTGTGTGTGTGAGAGTGTGTTGGTGTGTGTGTAAGTGAGCGTATGTTGTGTGTGTGTGTGTGTGTGTGTGTGAGAGTGTGTTGGTGTGTGTGTAAGTGAGCGTATGTTGTGTGTGTGTGTGTGAGCAGTAGCACCTGTACCCTCACCAATGCATTTCAGTGTGATCACTGCTCCAGAGCTGCACTTTGCTGTTTTACTGTAGAGAAAAAACAACCCAGATTCAGTCTGACACACACACACACACACACCCTAAACACAAACACAAACACACCCTAAACACACACACACCCATAACAGAAACACACACATACTAAGACACACATTTACATGCATGCTCACACACGTTCACGTGCAGGTGTGTGTGTGTGTGTGTCTCCACCTGAGGTGAGAGTTGTGTATTTTGATGCTCCGATGACTTGATGACTGACTGAGGTTCACCAACACCAGATCATTCTGAAGGGCTGGCTCAACAGCAGACATCTGCAGAGGGGACGAACTCACATAGCTACACACACACACATACACACACATACACATACACACACATACACACACACACACCCACACACCCACACACCCACACACCCACACATTTATTTAAAAAAAAAATGTATACATTTTATTTGTGTGTCAGTAAAAAATAAATTAATTAATGAATTTAATTTATAGCGATTCATATGAATCTCAGAGCGCTACAGAAAAAAAGGTAAAAAACAGAGTTAAAACAGCCTATAATAAAACATATTTAAGAAGATAGTTAAAAAAACATAGTTATGTCTAGTTATAGTATATGTCTATGTTTGGGTGTGTGTCTATGTGTATGTCTCTTAGTGTGTCTGTATTTGTGTGTATGTGCATCTGTGTATGTGTATATTTATGTCTGTGTGTCTGCGCATGCGTAGGTGTAGGACCGTGTGTGTGTGTCTGCGCATGCGTTTGTTGTGTGTGTGTGTGTGTGTGTGTGTGTGTCTGTGCATGCGTTTGTTGTGTGTCTGTGTGTGTGTGTGAGTGTAAGGGGATGTGTGTGCGTGCGTGCATGCGTGCGTCTGTGTGTGTGTGTTTTTGTACCTGGTGAAGCCCAGCTGCTTGCAAGCAGTCTGGCCCAGATTTGGCTCCCATGGTTCAGAGCAAACCGTGAGCCACACCCCTTTCCTGCGTATCTGCAGAACTGAGCTCCGCCCACTCACACGCACTGACCAATGAGAGATGAGGATGGAGAAATGTGAGAATGAATCTGGAGATAAGGGACGATTCTAACACCATCCCTACCATACAGGCTTAGCCTAACCCTAACCATAACAACATTTCTACCATACAGGCTTAGCCTACCTCTAACCATTTCTACCATCATGGGAAGAAGACAGAAATAAACCAAAACAAGCAAGATCTCCCAGCAGTTAAGGATTAGAGGAAGTTCTCCTTCCTGAAGCGCCCGCAATACCCCAAATATCAGCGACATGAGAATGTGTGTGTGTGTGTGTGTGTGTGTGACGTGTGTGTGTGCGTGTGCGTGTGCGTGTGCGTGTGCGTGTGCGTGTGCGTGTGAGTGTGCGTGTGCGTGTACGTGTGCATCTGCGTGTGTGTGTGTGTGTGTGTGTGTGTGTCTCTGTGTGTGTCTCTGTGTGTGTCTCTGTGTGTTTGTGTCTGTGTGTAATGATTTAATCTTCCCTGTGAATCAGCACAGAAGTATTCACCACAGTTGAGCTCGTCTTCCCCTCCAGTGCAGTCCTTCCCTCCGTCACACAGCGCCGTCCTGCTGATGCACAGGCCTGAGGAGGAGCAGCGCACCTTCCCCACACAGCTCAGACCCACTGCACACACACACACGAACATGGAAAAATAACACTTGTTGCTTATAGGCGAAACTAAATAAGAAGGCTAGACATTAGTTAGCCAGCTAGCAAAAGAGGGAGATAAGGGCATGTACAAGCACACACACAGTGTGTGTATCTGTGTGTGTGTGTGTGTGTGTGTGTGTGTGTGTGTGTGTGTGTGTGTGTGTGTGTGTGTGTGTGTGTATGTGTCTGTGTGTGTGTTTTTGTGTGTGTGTGTTCGTGTGTGTGTGTTCGTGTGTGTGTGGTTGTGTGTGTGTGTGTGTCAGGATTAACTCCCACCTCCGAGCCCCACTCCCAGGATGACTCCCAGGGCTGCGAGCACACACACACCCAGCAGCAGCAGCAGGCGGGCAGAGCACCAGGGGAAACACCACCCCTTAGCCAGATCATCTCCTGAGTGACACACACACACACACACACACACACACACACACACACACACACAGAAAGAGGTACATAATCTCCTTGAGGACAAACGCAGACACAGACACAGACACAGACACAGACACAGACACAGACACAGACACAGACACAGACACAGACACAGACACAGACACAGACACAGACATAGACATAGACATAGACATAGACATAGACATAGACATAGACATAGACATAGACACAGACACACACACACAGACATACAGAAAGAGGTACATAATCTCCTTGAGGACATACACATACACACACACACACACACACACACACACACAAAAACAGGTACATGATCTCCTTGAGGAGTTAACCATAGGATATGGAGGTTAGGGTTAGGATAAGGGTTGGGGCGGGGGTAAAACTGAAGTTAGAGGAAGTGAGGGTGGGGGTAGCATGGAGGTGCATGAGGTTTTAATCACTATGGTGACATCTGACCTGTGCGTGTTGTCCTGTGACATGAGACCAGGGTGTCATTAAAGATCACTGTGTCAGTCCATCCCCCACCACTCCCCTCAGTCAGGCTGTAACCCGGGCAACAGGACAAAAACAGGACCGACATCTTCGATCATAGACATACTGTATACAGCCACGGAAAAAATTAAGAGACCACTTAAAAATTATCAGTTTCTCTGATTTTACTATTTATTGGTATGAGTTAAAGTAAAATGAACATTTTAGTTTTATTCTATAAACTACTGACAACATTTCAAATAAAAATATTGTCATTTAGACCATTTATTTGCATAAAAATGACAATTGGTCAAAATAGCTAAAAAGATGCAATGTTTTCAGATCTCGAATAATGCAAAGAAAACAAGTTCATAAACAGTTCATAAACTACACAATACTAATGCTTTAACTTAGGAAGAGATCAGAAATCAATATTTTGTGGAATAACCTTGATTTACAATCACAACTTTCATGTGTTTTGGCATGCTTTCACATTGCCGTTGGGTTACTTTATGCTACTCCTGGCGCAAAAATTCAAGCAGCTCAGCTTCTTTTCATGGCTTGTGACCATCCTTCTTCCTCTTGATCAAATTTCAGAGGTTTTTAATGGGATTCAGGTCTGGGAATTGGGCTGGCCATGACAGGGTCCTGATCTGGTGGTCCGTCATCCACACCTTTACTGGCCTGGCTGTGTGGCATGGAGCATTGCCCTGCTGGAAAAACCACTCCTCAGAGTTGGGGAACATTGTCAGAGCAAAATAAAGCAAGTTTTTCTTCCAGGACAACGTTGTACTTTGCCTGGCTGAGGTTTGTAAAAGACCATAAGGATTGAACCGAAGCGGACTGGAGGTCTTCTTCTAAGTTCATCTTCTCTGATGAGTCCAATTTTCAGCTTTGCCCAACACATGGTCGTCTGATGGTTAGACAGAGACCTGGAGACGCCTACAAGCCACAGAGTCTTGCACCTAGTGTGAAATTTGGTGGAGGATCGGTGATAATCTGGGGGTGCTTCAGCAAGGCTGGAATCGAGCAGATTGGTCTTTGTGAAGGACGCATGTATCAAGCGAGGTACAAAGTTTTCCTGGAAGAAACCTTGCTTCCTTTTGCTTTGACGATGTTCCCCAACTCTGAGGAGTCTTTATTCCAGCAGACAATGCTCCATGCCACACAGCCAGGTCAGTGAAGGTGTGGATGAAGGACCACCACATCAGGACCCTGTCATGGCTAGCCCAATCGTCAGACCTGAATCCCATTTAAAAGCGGTGGAATGTGATCAAGAGGAAGATAGAAGGTCATCAGCCATCAAACAAAGCCGAGATGCTTACATTTTTGCGCCAGAAGTAGTATAAAGTCACCCAACGACAATGTGAAAGACTGGTGGATGCTGTGATAGTAAATCAAGGTTATTCCACCAAATATCGATTTCTGAACTCTTCCTAAGTAAAAACATTAGTATTGTGTTGTTTAAAAATGAATATGAGCTTGTTTTCTTTGCATTATTCGAGATCTGGAAACACCGCATCTTTTTTGTTATTTTGGCCAATTGTTATTTTTCTGCAAATAAATGCTCTAAATGACAATATTTGTATTTGAAATTCGGTAGAAATGTTGTCAGTAGTTTATAGAATGAAACAAAAATGTTAATTTTACTCAAACACATACCAATAAATAGTAAAACCAGAAAAACTGTTAATTTTGAAGTGGTGACTTATTTTTTTCCGCAGCTGTACATGTCTATGTCTTCGATCTCCTAAATCAAGCAAATGCTTCTAAGTACAGTGCCTTGCATAAGTATTCACCCCCTTTGATGTTTTACCCTTTTATTGCTTTTAAAAATCAGTCATGGTCAATATAAGTTGGCTTTTTGGACAAAATAAATCACAAAAAAGCCCTCTTTAATGTCAAAGTGAAAACCGATTTCTACACAGTAATGTAAATTAAATAAAAATATGTAATGAAAATAAGTGATTGCATAAGTATTCACCCCCTTTATCACCCCCTTTATATAGACTGACCTAATTCAACAGAGGTCCAGCCAATTGGTGCTAGAAGTCTCACAATTTGTAAAATGGGGATCAGTGTGCAGTGAATGCGTCTCAAGTGATTGTAGTATAACGACACCTGTGTCTGGAAGGTCCATTCACTTGTCAGTATTCAGTAATCAGTATTCCTGGCTATTGTTAAACCATTAAGACCCAAGATCACTCTAAACAACTCAGAGAAAAGGTTGTTGAAAAGTATAAGTCAGGGGAAGGATACAAAAAAATGTCCAAGGCACTAAACATCCCCTGGAATTCTGTGACCGTGCAAGAAGGAGACTAGTAAGAGAGGCCACCAATAGACTCTAGAGTGATCTTGGGTCTTAATGGTTTAACAGTAGCCAGGAATACTGATTACTGAATACAAAGTCAAAGTCAAAGTCAAAGTGTGTTTATTATTGCATGTACCAAATTGCTTCAGCACAGCAAAATTCTTACGACTTGACAAGCATCATTCATCTACGCAGTAGACGTCATACATATAACAAAAATAACATAAAAGTCTATAACACTATGACAATAAAACATATAAAATGTAAATATTAACATACAACAATTTAAAAAACAACATATATCTCTGTAACACTATGACATTATAACAATATAACATATAACATTCAACAATTAGAGTATAGTAGAAGGCTAGCAGCAGTTTAAGTGTGAATAGAGAATAAGTTAAAAAGAAATGTTAAGGATAAGTTAAAAGTTTTTAAAATTGTGCAAATATATCTATGAAGTGAATTATATGAGTGGGGGAGCAGGGAGTAGGTGGAGGTGGCAACTGTTCAGTGGTTCAGTGTTTCTGATTCAGAAGCCTTACAGCCAGGGGGAAAAAGCTATTTGTGAGTCTGGTAGTCCGTGTTCGGATGCTCCGGTAGCGTCTACCAGGCGGCAGCAATGAGAACAGTCCATAGCCTGGGTGGCTGTTGTCCTTTAGAATCTTTTTTGCTTTCCTCAGGCATCTACTGTTGTAGATGCCTTGCACGGAGGGGAGATGGCTGCCGGTGATACGCTCCGCTGTCTTCACCACCCTCTGCAGGGCCTTGCGGTCGGCAGCGGAGCAGCTACCATACCAGGCAGTGATGCAGCCTGAGAGGATGCTCTCAATGGTGCATCTTTAAAAGTTTGTTAAAGTTTTTGAAGACATGCCAAACTTATTGAGTCTCCTCAAGAAGTATAGCCGCTTCTGTGCAGTTTTGACTGCTGAGCCTGCCTGCATGGACCAGGTTAGGTCATCCTTGATGTACACACCGAGGAATTTGAAGTTGGAGACTCTCTCCACTTCAGCTCCCTCGATGTGTATGGGGTCCTGACCCCCCCTCTGCAGCTTCCTGAAATCCACGATCATCTCCTTGGTTTTGCAGACGTTGAGAGACAAGTTGTTGTCTTGGCACCATTCTGCCAAGACCCTTAGCTCATCTCTTTAGGCGGTCTCATCGTTGTTGGAGATGAGACCCAGGATGGTAGTGTCGTCTGCAAACTTCAGGATGATGTTGGAACTGTGTGTTGCCACACAGTCATGCGTGTACAGGGAGTACAGGAGGGGACTGAGTACGCAGCCCTGGGGGGCCCCAGTACTCAGGGTCAGTGAGGAAGAGGTGTGGTTGCCCATTCTCACCACCTGGGGTCTGCTCGTCAGGAAGTCCAGGATCCAGTTGCACAGGGGTGTTTTAAGACCCAGGCCCCTGAGCTTCGGGACAAGCTTGGCAGGCACAATAGTGTTGAATGCTGAGCTGTAGTCCACAAACAGCATCCTCACATATGTGTTGCTCTTTTCCAGGTGGGAGAGGGTGGCGTGTGTAGCTAGGGCAATGGCATCATCTGTTGATTGGTTTGGACGGTATGCAAACTGAAAGGGGTCCAGGGTGTTGGGAAGGGTAGAGCAGATGTGGGTTCTGACCAGCCGCTCAAAGCACTTCATAATTGTGCAGGTCAGTGCTACAGGGCGGTAGTCATTCAAGCAGGTTACTGATGTTTTCTTTGGTATGGGGATGATGGTGGCCTGCTTGAAGCAGACCAGTGAATGGACCTTCCAGACACAGGTGTCGTTATACTACAATCATTTGAGACACATTCACTGCACACTGATCCCAATTTCACTAATTGTGAGACTTCTAGCACCAATTGGCTGGACCTCTGTTGAATAAGGTCAGTCTATATAAAGGGGGTGAATACTTATGCAATCACTTATTTTCATTACATATTTTTATTTAATTTACATAACTGTGTAGAAATCAGTTTTCACTTTGACATCAAAGAGAGCTATTTTGTGATTTTTTTTTTGTCCAAAAAGCCAACTTATATTGACCATGACTGATTTATAAAAGCAATAAAAGGGTAAAACATCCAAGGGGGTGAATACTTATGCAAGGTACTGTACCTACAGTGGGGAAACTAAATATTTGACCCCCTGCCAATTTCGCAAGTTTGGCCACTTGCAAGGAAATGCGTGATCTATATTTGTAATGGTAGGTCTATTTTACCAGTGAGAAACAGAATATCAACACTATAAACAAACAACAATATAAACCTGGTGACCAACTAGAAGAACTTGCTTGCCAACAAGGGTTTCTCCAACAAGTACTAATGTAAATACAAGCATCAAATAGCATTTTTTTGTTCAGTAGCTTCATATGTAGCGAAATAAAATAAAATATTATTTTCAGGGTATAAAATAATCTTCTCTGTGTCATGTTTTGCTAGGGCTTAAAATACTTATTTGCGGCAGCAAATCGATTCATAACTAAAATACAGTTTTCTGGATATTTTTGTTGATATTCTGTCTCTCACTGTTTAAATAGACCTACCATTACAATTATAGATCACACATCTCTTTGCAAGTGGGCAAACTTGCGAATTCGGCAGGGGGTCAAATCCTTATTTTCCCCACTGTATGTGTGTTATCAGCCCATCAGACGCATGTCTTACTGTAATACTGAACACCCTGGTTTCGTTACAAGTAGAGGCATACCTCACAGTAGTCTGAAGAACAACCTGGTTATATGACCTCACGCAATCCCACATGGAGCCATCCATTGTTACTGCATAGCATCAAAACAACTCTGATCCAACCTTTAAAACATCCCATTTTAGAGAGCAGAAGAGCACTTATCAACACACCCCCACACTCTCAAGTGTTAATGCAATGCCTACGTGTAAATAGGCCATTAGACAGACAGTCAGACAAACAGACAGACAGACAGACAGACAGACAGACAGACAGACAGACAGACAGACAGACAGACAGACAGACAGACAGACAGACAGACAGACAGACAGACAGACAGACAGACAGACAGACAGACAGATAGACGTGAGAGACAGACAGACAGACAGACAGACAGACAGACAGACAGACAGACAGACGTGAGAGAATGCTCACCTCCAACAAAGGGTTTCACCTTGGTGATGGGCATGCCGGGGCTGGATGGCGGGGGATTTTGGGGGGGCACAGGTGAGGGGAGGGGCTCAGGGACGTGGGGGTCCTGAGTGTCCGTGTTCCAGAGGTCACGGGGTCGGCCGCTGGTCTGGCTGCTCAGGGAGCTCACAATGAAGGTAGACGGCGTCACAACCGTCGGGAGCTCATCTTCCTCAGTCACAGACAAAACCTCCAGAATCTCCTCGTCCTCCTGCTGCTCCCCGCCCCCCTCTACCTGGGGGCTCACAGCAGAACTACACTGAGAAGGCCCAACCACACTACTCTACACCAAACCCAAACTACTCTACACCAAACCCAAACTACTCTAAAGCCAGACTCCTCTACACCAAACCCAAACTGCTACACACCAAACTACTACACACCAAACTTCTCCACACTACTCCAGACTACTCCACACAAAACCCAAACTACTCTACACCAAACTACTCTACACCAAACTACTCCACACCAAACTACTCCACACCAAACTACTCTACACCAAACTACTCCACACCAAACTACTCTACACCAAACTACTCCACACCAGAGCCAGACTACTCCACACCAAACTACTCCACACTAAAGCCAGACTACTTCACACTAAAGCCAAACTACTCAACACCAAACCCAGACTGTTCTACACTAAAGCCAAACTTCTACACACTAAAGCCAAACTATTTTACACTATCTCGTCATGTCATGTTAAATCCTAATTTATGTATAACTGATGGAAACATTTGACCCTATACATAATCTCACAGCTTTGATTGGTCAAAATGCCTGAAATGTTCCTAGGATACATTTAACGGCCTTTGATGAGTATCACATTATGCTCTGGAATTTGAACCAAGCTCAACTCGAATCAGTGCAGCACTCCTACGACACTAGTGGTGTTCACCATCCCATGGCAGAACAAACAATAAAAAATCTGCCGCTTCTGCCTGAACTAAAGCCAGACTACTCTATACCAGACTTGTCAACACCAAAGCCAGACTACTTCACACTAAAGCCAAACTCCTCAACACCAAAGCCAAACTAATCTACACCAAACTAATCCATACCAAAGCCAAACTACAATACACTACGGCCAAACTACTCAGCACTTAAGCCAGACTACTCAACACTTAAACCAGACTACTCCACACTAAACATAGACTACTTCACACATCAGACAGACAACTTCACAACAAAGCTAAACTACTCCACACCAAATCCAAACTACTTTACACCAAGCCCAAACTACTCTACACTATTTCGTTACTAAGTGATGTTAAGTCCTAATTTATGTGTAACGGAAAGAAACATCTCGCCCCTATAAATAATCCTACATGTTAATCTTACAAGGTTCCTATACATTTAACGGCCTTTGATGAGTATCACATTATGCTCTGGAATTTGAACCAAGCTCAACTCGAATCAGTGCAGCACTCCTACGACACTAGTGGTGTTCACCATCCCATGGCAGAACAAACAATAGAAAATCTTCCGCTTCTGCCTGGACTAAAGCCAGACTACTCTATACCAGACTAGTCAACACTAAAGCCAGACTACTCCACACTAAAGCCAGACTACTTCACACTAAACTACTTCACACTAAACTACTCCACACTAAACTACTCCACACTAAAGCCAAACTGCTCTACACCAAACTACTCCACACTAAAGCCAAACTACTCTACACTAAAGCCAGACTACTCCACACCAGACTACTCCAAACCAAACTACTCTAGACCAGACTAGTCTACACCAGACTACTCTACACCTGACTACACCAGACTAGTCCAAACCCAAACTACTCTACACCAAACCAAAACTACTCTACACCAAACTAATCCAAACCAAACCCAAACTACAATACACTACAGCCAAACTACTTCACACTAAAGCCAGACTACTCCACACTAAAGCCAGACTACTCAACACTAAACTACTCCACACTAAAGACAGACTACATCACTCTAAAGCCAGACTATTCTACACACTTAAGCCAAACTACATTCTATAGCCAAACTACTCTACACTAAAGCCAAACTACAGTACACTCAAACCAAACTACATTCTAAAGCCAAACTACTTTACACTAAGGCAAAACTACCCAACAAGCTAAACTCCACGTCCCTAAGTCTATCTAACACTAACCCTTTACTACAAGCTAAACTACACTACTACACATGTGGTTAAACTATATAGATTAGCGTTCTATCTAAACTGAACATTCAAACATATTAAGGTCAACTAGACTGCTAAGTCACAAAATGAGTGACTGTGTGCATGTGTATGTGTGTGTTTGCATGATCATGTATGCTTGCGTGTGTATCTGTGTGTAACGATTTGTGAGATCTCACCGTCTGAGTGTTTGCAGTAGTTTCTCCCGGAGCTTCAGGTATTCCTTCTGTTGTGGTCATGACAGCAGATTATCCCTCAGTACAGACGCATAGAGTTCCAGCTCAGACAAGCACATCACAAACACCCACACACATACACACACACACCCTCAATACACAGCCATAGAGTTCCAGCTCACTCACACACCCTCAGTACACAGCCATAGAGTTCAAGCAGAACAGAAACATGCACACACTCAAAAGTATGTTCTACTCAGAATAAGGACAGCTAGGGTTGAGGATCTGCTGTGTGACTGTCCACCCTCCTGACCTGCGGTTGCCTGAGGACCCACTGGAGAGCGTATAGAACCCCCCCCCCCTCCTCCATCCACCCCCCGGGGCCGCACCCCTGACCCCGATGCACAATGGGACACTTGAGCAGGTGTTCGGCACACTGCTGTGCCATGACAGGTGAGGATCGAATGACTAAAGGTGCTCTGTCAGATCCAGTTACATACATGTGGAGGTGCTGGCACACACACACACACACACACATAGAGTCAGCACACACATATACAGCACACACTCAAACATATATGATGTATACACCCCCCCACTCCTCCCACATCATGTCCCACTCCTGCAAAACAATGGAAGGTTTTGTTCCGTTCCCGACCGCATCTTTCCCACTTTGCTCCGCTTCGGCTGCAAAATCCCACCGGTGAACGTTTACACGGAATCCCACCTGTGAACGTTTACACGGAATCCCACTGGTGAACGTTTACACGGAATCCCACCAGTGAACGTTTACACGGAATCCGTCAGGTGAACGTTTAGACAGAATCCCACACGTGAACGTTTACAAGGAATCCCACACGTGAACGTTTACACGGAATCCCACACGTGAACGTTTACACGGAATCCCACAGATGAACGTTTACACGGAATCCCACAGGTGAATGTTTACACTGGATGGATTTTTCAGTCCCCACAGTTTCTCACACACAGGTGCAAACTCAGACACAAACAGTCATACACACAAATGCATGTCTATATATCTAAAGACCAGTGGCGGTCCGTGCATTTCACGACTAGGCCTTCAGCGATGTCCTACACGATGTTAAACTGAGTGAATCCACCTCCTAATACCATCATTATGACGCCATGGCTCTCGAACCAGTATATTTTATACAGAAAGGCAGTATAAGTGAGCATTGCATCACCTTAACATAGTTGAGTACAACAGACTTTATTAATATTTCCGGAGCATTTCAAATCAATACACCCGTATTAACAATAGGGAGTAGTAAACTCTAAGTTATATGATCGCTTGGATATTACTGTCACAACTTAAAAATAAAAGGCGATTTTCAGGGATTAGTCTACAAAGTTTTATTAAGTCCACCAAAAGTAGCCTATGTGACTCAATGTGAGGTTTAACAAGTTTAACAAGTAACATCGCATTGTCCCACCTGCAAAGCAGTTTCATTAAACTTCCCATCCTCACGATATCCAGTTTTTCTTGAAAGTTCCGTCTTGAAAATGGCGTTGTAATTGTATCAAAAACTGGAATTATCAAGTTTGTGTAAACTAATTTATTTGAGTTGGTTAATGTAATTATATTTAGTCTTACCAATTGAAACAACTAGAAGAATAAGCATTGAAACCGATGTACGTCGTTTTAGCC
>NC_137922.1:26494874-26512374 GCF_963457725.1 Sprattus sprattus | reverse complement strand
AAGTCACCATCTGCTGCTTCTCACGCAGCTCGTGACATCCAATACCGCGAGGGATTCGGCTGACTCTTGGAGGACATCTGGACAACTTTATGCACGAGATGGAATGCAGAGTGTTGTCGATCCAGAGTCATGTCGTGAGGGGGTATGTGGGAAACAAATCAGCATCATTTCCACTACAGGTAAAATCATTACCGTTAGATTGACACGGCAGCTAATATATAGTAGTAACTGGTTTATGTTCAAGCCCGTGAGCTTTAACAGGAGTATTATCAGGAAACATGAATGCAAGCAGGTAGGGTAACGTTAAGTAGCTAAAGGTCACATGGTCAAAATATCTTTGGTAACGTTAACTGTGTCTGCAACTGTGTCTGCAGACCGGGCGCTTATGGTAACCACGAATGTCACAAGGCGTTTAAGTCATAATTATCTCTATCGAACTGAGTCACTGTGTGGCCTTATGCATGGATCCGATTGTGTCGTTTGCCCTGTTTTACGGTCCGTGGTATAGCACTTGCCTTCATCTATTTACCTTCATTTATAGTCAGTTTCCTTTCTGGGTAGTGCTATGTTGAATTATCAACAGCACGTTATTAAAGGTGTTTGAAATAAACGTGGCTAGGAGGTTAGGATGTTAACCAGCTAGCTGTAATCATTATTGTGCAGTGCACCTAAGCGATCATCACTGCTGTCCATCATGATCATCACGATAATCATCACCACCACAAACACCATCACCATCCAAACCAAATCATTTTGACTATTCAGTCCAACAGCCAGTGGCAGAGATCGTATCTGGTGGCGTCACGCATTACAAATATACAAATATCAGGTCGTGTTGAATGAAATCATCTAACATTTAGTCATACGTGCTGCGGGAATGTCAGCCGGTAGTAAATATGTTCCCTTTCGGCTGTCTCAACAGCGTGGTAGGCTCATTTTAACGGAGCGCGAGTGCTGCATCCCTGACGAATCCAGGCGCCTGTCAGTTTCCCGACTGACGTCACATGAGGGGGTGCGATTCTGGCTGCATCGTGACACATTTTACCTCACTGTAGCCAAGTTCGCTTCAAACCATATAGTCACCTCGCCGTCCACCAGGATGTGTATGTGTGTGTGTGTGTGTGTGTGTGTGTGTTATGGTATTGCAGTCAGCATTTCCAAGATGTTTGCTTTGCGACCTGATGTTTTGGTCTCGATGTTCTGGGAAGTCCGATGACATCAGAGGGCATTAGTATGAACATCACGATGCTTCGGTGTAAGACTACAGATTTGTACCTGTCTGATTATTACTCAGCAAAATTCTCACTAGTACACTTAATTTGGATACAATTTCAAATGGATTTGAATGGATCACTTCAGGATGCCCAGAAATGCCACCTAGGCAGCCATAGACACCACCCCCCCCCCCCCCCCCACCCCTCCCTTGCGTCTTCGGCTTTCCGTGAGTGAGGGAATATAGTTGGTCTGAATCAGGGGAGAGTGTCACGTTTGGCCAATATTTAGCTAGCGTGAATGTGTGTGTGTGTGTGTGTGTGTGTGTGTGTGTGTGTGTGTGTGTGTGTGTGTGTGTGTGTGGTTCATGAGGTTCACAAAGCTACAGATCAATGTGTGTGTGTGTTTGTATGTGTGTGTGTGTGTGTGTGGTTCATGAGGTTCACTAAGCTACAGATCAGTGTGTGTGTGTGTGTGTGTGTGTGTGTGTGTGTGTGTGTGTGTGTGTGGTTCATGAGGTTCACTAAGCTACAGATCAGTGTGTGTATTTTGTGTGTGTATTGTGTGTCCATGAGGTTCCCAAAGCTACAGGTGTACCCCTCTTCTGTGTGTGTACCCTGTGTGTGTACCCTGTGTGTGTGTGTGTGGTTCATGTATAGCTACAGGTGTATATGATACACATATTCAGGTGTATATACTTTGCTCACGGTGCTCCTCTTCTGTGTGTGTACTCTGTGTGTGTACTGTGTGTGTGTGTGTGTGTACCCTGTGTATGTACCCTGTGTATGTACCCTGTGTGTATACCCTGTGTGTGTACCCTGTGTGTATACCCTGTGTGTGTACCCTGTGTGTGGTTCATGTATAGCTACAGGTGTATATGCTTTGCTTATGGTACACCTCTTCTGTTCCACAGGTCCTGGGCTTTGAGGTGGACTCCATAAACTCAGTGCAGTTCTCCAATCACACAGGTAAGAAGAGCGAACGAGTCTCATTATTCATTTAACCCTTACCCAATCACACAGCAGGTAAGAAGTGTTGATGTGAGTTAACGAGTCCAATCACACAGGAATAAGAGCGACCGAGTCTCATTACTCATTTAGCTGGTAGAGTCGCCAGTGTTGCAAACACCAGTGGGAGACACACCGGCGCATGCAACTTTCACTGAACATTAACTACCTCTGACCTGGGCCACTGTGAGTGTGTTTGCTGACCCCTGACCTTTCACCTGGGTCACTGTAAGTGTGTTCCTGTTCTTTGACCTCTGACCTGGGCCACTGTGAGTGTTCCTGTTCTTTGACCTGGCCCACTGTGAGTGTGTTTGCTGACCCCTGACCTTTCACCTGGGTCACTGTAAGTGTGTTCCTGTTCTTTGACCTCTGACCTGGGCCACTGTGAGTGTGTTCCTGTTCTTTGACCTGGGCCACTGTGAGTGTGTTCCTGTTCTTTGACCTGGGCCACTGTGAGTATGTTCGCTGACCCCTGACCTCTGACCTCTGACCTTTGACCTGGTTCACTGTGAGTGTGTTCCTGTTCTTATTGCTGGAGACTCGTCTGACCTCACCTCTGATGGGTCATTTATTCACCGTGCTTGTTATCCGTTTTCCGTTATTCTCCGTGCTTGTTATTTGTTATCCGTTATTTGTCGTGCTTGTTATTCGTTTTCCGTTATTCGCTGTGCTTGGGAGTTGAGTTGTCAAGCACAACCTGAATGAACCATTAGATCAAAATATATAGTGTTAGAAGGTGTGATGTCATCAACCCTATCTAGACTCTTAGCTGTAATCAATCACACACCACTGTAATCAATCACACCTCTGTCATCAATCACACACCTATGTAATCAATCACACACCTCTGTAATCAATCACAGCCCAATGTAATCAATACACCCTGACTATGGCGTGAACTCTTAGATATATGGCCTTTTTACTGGTCATCATAGACATATGGTCTTCTTAGTGGTCATCATAGACATATGGGCATCTTAGGTCATGACACCCTACAACAGTCTTGGCAGATGTCAATGCCGTGGCTCTAAAGGACTTACAACAGTCTTTATTATTAGTTATCTGTCAGTCCAAATTGGATTTTTGTGCGTATCTGATCTTCCGCGCTGTATTTAGAGATTGGAGTAGAATCTCAAACCATGCATAAATGTGGGTTTTGGAAGGACATTTGATTAGGGTCAACCAAGGGCCCTATTATCTAACCCTAGGGCCCTATTATCTAACCCAGGGGTGGGCAAAGTTTTTGACTCGCGTGCCACAATGGGTTCTAAAATTTGACAGAGGGGTCGGGCCAGGAACAGATGGATGGAGTGTTTGTGTGAACTAATCAGTGGTTTTTCAGTCAGCATAGCGTATACCCACTTCTCAAAACAGAACGTTTATCCTGTGCTGCTTAAAAAAAATTAAGAGTAGCCTATACCCACTTCTCTAGGGACCACTACACCACTGCAACTAATATAATAACATGTAAAAATCATCACATGAAAGGATTTGGCCTTTAATAGGTAGCAAAGCATTTATTTGCAAGGCAATTTAACAAATTGCACGAACATGCAAAAACATGCTATAACGTGACTGATCAAACATCATGAAAACATCTGAAGCCTGCGCCCAAACCAATAACCTCACTTGAACTTCTTTATTATTTACATTAACAGGTAAGAGCAGCCACGCAAGCAGCCACGCAGACGATAAGTCGACAAAATCGACGATGTCGATTGTGAAAAATGTTTTTTTTGGGTCCATTTGCTAGCAGAGCTACCGGTAATTTCCATACGGCTTTGCAATGCACTTTAGGAATTTTGGGGATCTTGTTGGCAATGTCGTGCTGTGAAAGTTTTCATTTCATTTTAGCAGGGTGTGACATCCCGTCCCACAGACGTTCATAGTGCATAGCCTGGGCAGCCAGTGGCAACAACGTGTGTGTGTGTGTGTGTGTGTTTGTGTGTGTTTGTGTGTCTTTGTGTGTGTGTGTGTGTGAGTGTGAGTGTGTGTTCATCTGGCCTACATGAATGTCACAGATATAAATCAGACCTCAGAAAGTGGCAAACTGCCGCATGCTGTTGCTTGAAAGTCATTATATCAGACACTGTGTGTGTGTGTGTGTGTGTGTGTGTGTGTGTGTGTGTGTGTGTGTGTGTGTGTGTGTGTGTTTCTCCACTCTCCACATTCATCCTTACTCCATACTGCTCGCCTCAGGTCGTCACGGTGACAAAGAATCCCACTCTGCTGAATATCAGTAGCACCAGCTAATCTAAAAATAACTTTCATTTCCAGCACACACACACACTCTCTCTCAAACACACACACACATATGCTTGTGAAACATAACCAAATACATGCGCATAAGACCCATAAAAACACATGATGCACACACATAGACTCACACAAGTAGCAGCAGGTCAAAGTATCGCAGATGATGCCAGCATTCTCATTTTTTCTCTCTCTCTCTCTCTCTCTCTCTGTCTCTCTCTTTCTCTGTTTCACCCACCTCATTTATTCTCTTCTCATGCTCTGTTACGCACGCGCTCACACACACACACGCACACACAAGCACACACACACACAAACACACACAAACACACACACGCACTCACACGCACTCACACACACACACATGCACACACGCACACACGCACACACACACACACACACACATACACACACTCAGGCACAAACACACACACACACACACACACACACACACACACACACACACAGGCAAGGACTCTGAACAGCTCCTGGCCCTCAGGCTTTTTTCTGTCCTGTTGCTTAGCAACAAGCCCCACATCGGTGACCAGGCTGATGACTCACCTGAAGTGTGACGTCACGCTTCCCGCAGCAGTGACACAAGCTGCTGACGAAACAGATCGTTGCTTGTGTGTAGGTGTCTGTGTGTGTGTGTGTGTGTGTGTGTGTGTGTGTGTGTGTGTGTGTGTGTGTGTGTGTGTGTGTGAGAGAGAGTAAATATGTTTATTTGTGTGCAGATTTGCATCTCTATGTTTGTGAGAAATGTTGTTGATAATATACAACCTATTAAACAGTATTTAATTTACAAATACATCAAAAACAATCGGATTGCAATACATTCTATCTAGGGTGACCAGATTTGAGTTGGTGAAAAAGAGGACACTTCAGCGGTGACGGTCGGGGGGGGGGCATGCTATTATCAAGGGCCCTAGTGCGCGCGATTTACTAGTTAAGAGGCGCGCGCACACACACACCATTAGGCGTATATATATATATATATACAGTGGTGGCCAAAATTATTAGAACACTAGACATATTTAAGAGTTTTCAGGGGTTTTTGTTGAATTGGCTATTAAAATACCCTAAAAACTAATGAAATATCTACAAAGTCATCATTATGCTCTATAAACCATAGAATAGAGCCATCATAATGTGATTTAGGTCATTGTCCGTACAAAAACAAGCTAGGCCTTTTTCACTGTCAATTTCACACAATCATGTTCCTGCACAGAAGAAGCAAAACTACTTTTGTAATCATTGTCAGGTGTTATTGTGGTTAAATTGATGGTGATGCAAGAGATTCAGGACACAGCTCGGCGATTCTTTTGAATGTACAAGGCCTATCCTGCTCATTAAGTGATTGGTAACATCAGGGTTTTGTCACTGAGGCCACACCACCAAATGGTATAGATCCAAAGCCTCTAGAAGCAGTCTTGAAGCACATGTTGCTCTTTGAACATGGCTAAGGTGAAGGAGCTAACGAGTGAGCAACGGGTTCGAATAAAGGCTTTTTTTTATGCTGGCTGGAGTTACTGCCGCATAGCCAAGGACTTGAGATGCAGTCCAAGCACTGTAAAGTACACTTTAGACCACCATGGCACCAGAACCGAAAGGGGAGAAGTTTCAAAAAGCAACTCTCAGACACACAAGTGAAGCATCTCAAAATTCTCAGTCTTCAGGACCGAAGAAAGACTTAACAAGAACTGTGTGACAAGATCAACATCACAATGACTAATGGTGCAACAGTGTCTTCAAGAACTGTCCGTCGGAAACTGGGAGAAGAAGGACTTTTTGGCAGAATAGCAGCAAAGAAACACTACTGAAAGAGAACAATTGAGTGTAACGCCTGAAATTTGCAAAAGAACACAAGAAATGGACAAAGAAAGATTGGTTGTAAGTGTTGTGTACTGATGAGTCCAGGTTTGAATAGTTTGGCAACAAGCAAAGTGTGTGTGTTCCGCGAAGTGAGGGGGAGAGATATAAAAATTAGTGTCCCTTGCCAACAGTTAAATGAGGAGGGGGTAGTATTATAGTGTGGGGTGCAATTTAAGTCTCAGGAACAGGTGACTTTGGCTTAATTGATGGCATCATGAATACAAAAGTATACCATAACATTCTGGTGAGGCACGAAGTTCCTTCTTGGAGACGTCTTATTGGGCCTGGATTTATTTTCCAAGAGGACAATGACCCTAAACATTATTTTAACTATTGCCGGATCTACTGGCGACAAGGAATCTGCTGGAACATTGAAAATGATGGACCGGCCCTCTCAAAGTCAGGACTTCAAACCCATCAAGCAAATTCAGGGCAAGTTGGAAAATAAACTCGACAGATCTATTGTAAATTCCAAGGAAAGCCTTTGGCTTGAGTTGCAGAAGGCATGGGATAACATTAGTGTTGAAGTTCTCAAGAAATATATTGACTCTATGCCAGAAAGATGTGCTGCTGTAATTGCTGCAAAAGGTGGGCGTACCACATATTAAAGTTAAAAGTGGATAAAAACAGTAGGACTCACTTCATCTGATATTTGTTGTGCTCAGAACAGCCATCTGCATGTTTCATGAACATTATGAAATTAAATAATGTTTTGGAGGCAAAAAAAAGGTAATTATTCACAGATCTGTCAGGTGTTCTAATAATTTTGGCCACCACTGTATATATATATATATATATATATATATAAAAGTTAAACTTTCCTAATTATGTATAATGTTGTTGTAATTATGTATAATCCATTGTGTCATCTCTCCTTTTGCTAAAGATAAAGCAACAACAAACTCTAATAGCTGGCCTCCCTCTCATTAATATTAATGTATTAATATTAATGTATCTACCAATACATAGGCCTATTACCAGAAATGTGTTGGATTCTACAGTCGAATTAGTTACTAAGGCTATTGTATTGGGAAAGTAGACATGTGAAAAAGAAAGCTATCAACAATAGCACTCTGACACACTAACGTAAACAAACGGTCAAAGTGCTGAAAGGTTCTTTAAAAACACTTAAGAAAGGCACGATTTGTTGCGGCGGCACAGCAGCTTTACCAACATCTGAAAAACACATATACAATGAAACAGGTGCTCGGCGGCGACCTATCATTCAGGGCCTGTTTTGGAGCAGATTGCCTAGCAGTCCGTAGTCTCCCAATTTGCCAAGATGCAGGTTGTGAATATCATTCCCTAAAATCCACCTTCGGTAAGGTGTGCAGTGCACTGCTCTGCTATTGTTTCTGACATATGTGACAGTGGTAACAGCCGAGTGATCTTTTTCCAAATTGAAACTCAATAAGACCTACCTACCTGGCCGCATGGAGCAGGAGAGGCTGGCTATCCTTTCCATTGAAAAAGCATATCATGCATCACCACCTTTATGTTTGAAAGGTGCTTGCCTGTGTACTTTGCCTCTAGGTCTTGACGTTTAGATTTTGCATCATTAGATCGTCTAGTCACATGATCAAATAGAGACTTGACATTGGACATCAAAATATTACCCACAAATCATTGCATATCTGTATATGACAACAATACCAATGAAAATAAGAAATTATTCATTTAATTGAATCGTTTTTTTTAAATAGTTTCCATAGTTTATGTAGGATAAGCATATAATTGTGTTATAGATTGCTACTGACTATTTCCTTTCGACAAAATAATGGCCACCATGACCGAGATAGGTTGGCCATTCCGACGGTATATATAGCATATGGTAGACAACTTCAGATGAACTGTAACCAGTCATTGGCCGCTGGTGTGTTTCCTCAACTATCGGTCGCCGCGGTAACTGCAGTATACAGACTCGTTCGACGAGGTAAAATCCCGGACAATTTAGGAATCCCTGCCGGACGCTTTTTATAGGTCTCAAAAAGAGGACATGTCCGGGAAAAAGAGGACGTCTGGTCACCCTAATTCTATCCCCTTCCAAATGTTCTGGTTCTGACAAGGCATTTGTAAAAAGAACAGAGCCTCTGAGTGTGGATGCAGAAAAACTTTGAGGAAGGTGTGTGTGTGCGTGCGTGCGTGCGTGCGTGCGTGCGTGCGTGCGTGCGTGCGTGCGTGCGTGCGTGCGTGCGTGCGTGCGTGCGTGCGTGTGTGTGTGCGTGCGTGCGTGACGAGGCGCATGGAGAAAGCATGAACTGAGACTCTGTGCGTGCGTGCGTGATGAGGCGTATGGAGAAAGAATGAACTGAGACTCTCTGTGTGTGTGTGGTGGTGCTAGGCTGGGCTAGGCGCTCAGATATTGTCAACAAATTAATTTGGTTCATTAAAACACGCACGACAGAAAATAACGTGAATTATACATTTATTTTATAGTGACAGTGAAAAGGAGCTGAGAAAGAGAAATAGCCCGTAGGCCAGAGAGTCTGTATCACCGTCCAAACAAAACCGCGCAGTTTTGTACTAGTCCCACGTCTCAAACCATGGAAAAAACTCTTCAAAACCTCTGACGCAAATTACATGTCCAAACAAACAAAAAGGTAAATCCACATGAATTATTCCACACGAGTTAATCCACCCAGCAGCGAGACAATGTTCCTTTAGACATCGCAACCAGCATCAAAATAAAGTAAATAAACGGGTTCGATCTCACCTCTTCAAAAAAGACGGTCATTGAACTGTTCGCGCTATCCCGACCGTATTCCTAACCGTGAGTAGGGATTAATCCAATATAGCTCCGATCGGTATTGTAATCCTTGAACTGGAGACCTCGAGGATGCCAGGTCACCTCTGTGACATTTTTTCTCCCCTCTGGTTTTCCGCGTCACGGTTTAAAAACAGAACAGGTGACTTCCAAAACAGAGCGCAGCCATAGGGCAGGCAGGAAAGGTGTGTGCGTGAGTGAGTGACCCTATCCCCTATCGCTCTGGAATCAGTGGCATACGTGAAAACGTTTTATGGACTAACAAAACAACATATCACAGTAATATCTGGCCAATCTCATATATTGGACACATACCTCTAAATTATCTATAAGCCAATTTATTTATATGTGGCTGATGTCACATAGTCCCCCCCCCCCAGACTGGTGATGGGTGAAGGACCAAAGTAGGGCTTCATATTCACAACATTCATCGTGTCTGTGGAGTCATTAGGGAACCGAACTCGGTAGTTCAGAGGTCCCAACTTCTTCTGCACGGTACATGGGCCAGTCCACTTTGGCGCCAGTTTGGCAGTGAATCCTTTTGAGGCATCGGATAATGGATGGGCTTTGACCCACACCATATTCCCCTCTAGGAATTCAACGTGTCTCCTCTTTAAGTTGTAGTATTTCGCTTGTTTTTCTTGGGCCTTTTTAATATTTTCTGCTACTTCCTTCTTCAGTTGCAGCTGTCTTTCCAGAAGAGAGTGTGTGGATGAGGTTGGTGACGGTGCTTTTGGCAAGAGTTGGTCAAGAGGGCCTTTCAGAGCACGTCCCAGATGCAGGAGGGCTGGAGCAAAACCAGTGGACTCTTGCCAGGAGGAGTTGATGGCAAACCGAAACTCGTGTACCCATCTGTCCCAGTTGTTGTGCTTGTCTGCAACATATGACGCAATCATCCTCTTGAGAGTGCGGTTGACTCTTTCAGTCATATTTGTCTGTGGATGGTAGCTTGTGGTGAATTTATTTACTACTCCCCATGACTTGCAAACTGCTTTAAGTAGGTGACTAGTGAACTGGCTTCCCCTGTCAGAGAGGAGGTATTTTGGCGTCCCCCACCTGGTGAATATCTCCTCTGTGAGAATCCTCACCAGTTTTGGTGTTCGGCTATTACGAACAGGGAACAACTCAGTCCATTTCGAGTAGTAATCCACCAGGACGACCAGGTAAAAGTTACCTTTTCGGCTGCGAGGGAAGGGGCCCATGAGGTCAATGCCAACCATCTCTCCAACTTCAGACACTTGGGTTGACTGCAACAGGCCACTGGGTTTGGTGTTAGTGGGTTTATGTTGCTGGCAAACTGTGCACTCTTTGATGTGGGTCCAGGTATCTTTCCGGATATCTGGCCACCAGGCAACCTCCAAGATGCGAAGGAGGGTCTTCATGCGCCCGAAGTGCCCACCTAGTGGGTTATCATGATAATACTGCAAGAATGGGAGATGCAGTTCCTCTGGGACAACAAGCTGGTATTTATATCCTTCCCTGGCAATTGGTACTCTGCTGTAGAGCAGCCCCTGCAGGTCAAGGAAGGAAATTCTGTTTGGAGGCAAAGACTCAGGAGACGACAGATTTTCTCTGACTTCCTTTACATGAATATCTCTGGCTTGGGCAGCAGCAAGGTCGGGCAGAGAACTTGGAAGGTCTGCAGTTACTTTTGCAGTGCTACTGCATACAGCAATGCTTGATCGGGTCTGTGCAGGATCAGGAATAGACTCTGGGATCCGTGACAGGGCATCAGGAACCACATTCAACGTCCCCTTCCTGTACCGGACTGTGAAGGTGAAGGGCTGAAGTCTCAGGGTCCAACGGACGAGGCGAGAAGAGGTCTTTGGGGTGTTGAACACCCAAGACAGTGCTGCATGGTCTGTCACCACTTCAAACTCTGTCCCCTCAAGGAAATGTTGCCATTTTTCGACGGCCCAGACCACAGCTAAACACTCCTTTTCAGAGACAGAGTAGTTTCGCTCAGCCCCATTCAACAGACGGGATGCAAAGGCGATCACGTGCTCTCCATCTGCGTCTTCTTGTGTCAGTACCGCGCCAAGCCCGACATCACTGGCGTCAGTAGAGACCTTGAATGGCTTTGAAAGGTCTGGGTGAGCCAGGACTGGAGGAGATTGTAGAGCCTCTTTGAGCCCTTCCCAGCTCTTCTCACAATCTTCGGTCCATTTCCACGGCACATCCTTCTTCTTTAGGTTGTTTAAAGAGGCCGCCAGATCGGCGAAGTTCTTGATGAACTTGTGATACCATCCAGCGAGTCCAAGAAACCGCTGGAGCTCTTTGATGTTCTGAGGTCGAGGGTATTCCTTGATGCTCTTGAGCTTTTCTGGATCGGTTGAAATGCCTTGGCTGGATACCTGATGACCTAAGAATGTCAGAGATGTTTTAAAGAAATGACATTTCTTCAGGTTAAGTGTCAGCGAGGCATGATGGAGCTTTTGAAACACCTTTCTCAGGTCTTCCAGGTGAGCTGACTCAGATTGTGAATACACAATGATGTCGTCAATGTAAACAAAACAACAAACACCCTTCAGTTCAGCCAAGACATTCTCCATAAGTCTCTGGAAAGTGGCTCCAGAATTCTTCAGGCCAAAAGGCATGGAGAGGAATTGGAAGAGGCCGAATGGGGTGATAAAAGCAGTTTTTTCAATACTGGCCTTGTCCATAGCAACTTGCCAGTATCCAGAGCGCAAGTCCAAAGAGCTGAACACACATGCACCCGAAAAGGACTCAAGGATGTCATGTATCCTGGGCATGGGATAGGCGTCGAACAGAGTCTTCTTGTTCAGGCGTCGATAATCAACGCAGAACCTCCATTTCCCATCATGCTTCGGCACCAAGACAACCGGGGAGGCCCACGGGGAAGAAGAAGGCTCCACAATTCCGTCAGCCTCCATCTCCTTCAGCTGCTGCTGGATGATGTCTCTCTTGAGAGGTGACACTCGATAGGCTGGACAGCGTAAGGGCAAGTCGTCAGTGAGGCGGATGGTGTGTCTCACGACGGATGTTCTTCCCAGCTCTATGGAGCAAACGGAGGGCCATCGTTTCATCAGCTGCCGCAATTCAGGTTTAGGCTCTGAGGGCAAGTTGGAAAAAACGCTAAGGTGGACAGGTGGTGTTTTGGGGACTGGGTTCTTAACAGGTAGAGCATAATAAATGGTAACATTTGCTACTCCTTCAGCTGTGTGCCACTCTTTTTCCCTTTCACTCTGGTCAATGTATGCATGGTATGTAATTTGTTCTCCATTTTTCACACCATATGTTCCCCGAAGGAAGTCAAGGCGCAGGCCACTCTTCTGTAGGAAGTCTAGGCCCAGAATGACAGGAAATGCTAGATCTCTATCAGCAAGAACATACATTGAGTGTGTCCAGAAACTGTGATGGAGGTCAAGGGTACACTGAGCTCTCCCTAAGGCCTGCTTAGCTGTGCCATTAGCCAGGGCGAACTCCTGATTTCCACAAGGCATCAGGTTTTCCTGTGGCTTCTTGATCTGTCGCCACAGTTTATCCTGCATAAGGGAAAAGGTACTTCCTGTGTCAAGCAGGGCAGGCCCCTGGAAGCCACGGATGGAGAGTGGTACAGCAAGGAGAGACAGAGGAGGTTTAATATGAACAAGAGAGTGTGTCTCAGACTTCACAACTATTAAGTCAGCTTTGGTTTTCATCTTTGGTTGCTGTTGCCGTTTAGCTGCATCAGCAGCTTTGTCATTGTTTACCTTGATCCAATAACTTTTCATGGATGCCATGTCATTCTCAATCAAACTGCCAATTTTCACCAGATCAGCCACTGTGCCTACTGTTCCCCGTAAGCCGGATGCAATTTTGGGGTTGGCATTGGTAAGGAGGCGTTTCACTAATGTGGCCTCATCAATGTCGGGTTTCCATTTAAGACAAAGTGCTCTATAATCATAGGCATAGTCTCTGATGGATTCATTTGGTTGTTGGATCCGGTTACGTAACCGCTCCTCAATCTCTTCCATGAAATCATTGGCGAGGAAAGCTGAACAAAATGAAGCTTTAAATTCTTCCCATGTATGGATGTTTCTCCGCTCTGCTGTCCACCAACTTTTAGCTGATCCTTTTAGCACAGATGACATTGTGGCCCGGATCTCAGAATCAGGTGTAGGCCTTAATTCCAAAAACTCATTGCATAGCTCAATATACGTCATTGGGTCCTTTACCTTACTGTCACCGCCGAACTCAGGAAAGTTCAGTTTAATGGGGGGCTTAGCAGGTCTTGCCTCAGAAAAAACTGATGGGCTCTGAGGGTCAAACTGAAATTGCACACCTGATCTGCCCTGGCTCTGAGTCAGGGAGGTAAGTTTTGGGGTGCTAGAGAGCTTTAATTGATTTAATTGAGATTGCCATTGTGCATCTCGCCTCTCCATACAGCGCACAATAGAATCCTCTAGAGCACCAACAAGTTCAGCAGAAACGCCTTTGGCATCCTCAATTTTAGTGTCAAAAGCTTGCCTCATAATCTCCTCTCTGATAAATGTGCTTGAGTTTGAATCCAGCACTTGCTTCTCAAGAGCTTTAAAACGACTGTCATTTTCCTTTAGCTTTCTTTTAAGCTCATTTATTTCTGCTTGATAAACAGGTGGGTGTTTGGAAGGTATATGGAAGACAACTTCCTCTTCTTCACTTTCATCTTCAACCTCTTCTTCTTTGTCATCGTCAACATCCTCTTTTTCTTCTTCATCCTCCTCCTCATCACCATCACTACCACCCCCTCCTTGTAGGTTAGAGTTTTCACCCCTACTCTCATCTCCACTAATATACAATTCACCAAGGGAGTGAGCAAGCTTGCTCACGGGAGTGACCTCAACTCGCCTCCTATATGTGACGTGAGGGTGCAGCATCTGGCTAACTTGGGGAGGTATTGGTTCGCTTGTGCTGTCTTTCTCGTTATCGCCAGCAGACGCACCTATTGGCTCTGAACTAAAGTCTACAAGCTCCTTTGTCTCCATAGTGAAAAGAGAGAGAAAGAGGGTATGACAAGAGAGCAAAACTATTAATCCGGAGATAAAGAAAGCGTTATATCTATCAACAAAAATGCGTGTTTTATTCCCCGTACTGGCCACCACTGTAACAAATCTGGGCTAGGCGCTCAGATATTGTCAACAAATTAATTTGGTTCATTAAAACACGCACGACAGAAAATAACGTGAATTATACATTTATTTTATAGTGACAGTGAAAAGGAGCTGAGAAAGAGAAATAGCCCGTAGGCCAGAGAGTCTGTATCACCGTCCAAACAAAACCGCGCAGTTTTGTACTAGTCCCACGTCTCAAACCATGGAAAAAACTCTTCAAAACCTCTGACGCAAATTACATGTCCAAACAAACAAAAAGGTAAATCCACATGAATTATTCCACACGAGTTAATCCACCCAGCAGCGAGACAATGTTCCTTTAGACATCGCAACCAGCATCAAAATAAAGTAAATAAACGGGTTCGATCTCACCTCTTCAAAAAAGACGGTCATTGAACTGTTCGCGCTATCCCGACCGTATTCCTAACCGTGAGTAGGGATTAATCCAATATAGCTCCGATCGGTATTGTAATCCTTGAACTGGAGACCTCGAGGATGCCAGGTCACCTCTGTGACATTTTTTCTCCCCTCTGGTTTTCCGCGTCACGGTTTAAAAACAGAACAGGTGACTTCCAAAACAGAGCGCAGCCATAGGGCAGGCAGGAAAGGTGTGTGCGTGAGTGAGTGACCCTATCCCCTATCGCTCTGGAATCAGTGGCATACGTGAAAACGTTTTATGGACTAACAAAACAACATATCACAGTAATATCTGGCCAATCTCATATATTGGACACATACCTCTAAATTATCTATAAGCCAATTTATTTATATGTGGCTGATGTCACAGTGTGTGTGTGTGCATGCGTGACGAGGCTAATGGAAAAAGAATGATCAGAGAGTCTCACATTCAACTCACATGCTCGTTTCTGCATGCAAGTGGACCTTTAAATCATGCATTTTTTGCTAAAGGCAATTATAAATGGGATTTGTGGCGGTTCACAATGCCAAATATCAACCAGAACCAGGAATACATTTATGTTGATGAATATGAACCCCAGGTCACTTAACCATAACTCGGACTATGTAAGTTACCAATGTAAATACCTCGATAGTTTGAACTATGGGTTTGGGATCACGGCATGGTTCCAACCATGTTAGCATCTATGCTATTTTAGATAGCTAAACTTAGCTATTTTAGTAAGCTAGCCTTAGCTATTTTAGTTAGCTTGTTTGTTTTAAATCAAAAAGCTCCCTACTGTTGCTTTAATATTGAATGAGTTTTGTATAAATTATATATTTAAAGCTTCTTAGTTCTGAGAGACTGGCAGCGCAAGGTTTGCAGATTCCGTTTTAATCTTCAGAGGGAAAGGAGGCTGCTATATTAGAAGAGTCTATTATAATCTAAGATATTCCTATAGACGAGAATGGAGCAGTTCCTCTGGTCTGCAATGTGAGAGTGTGTGTGAGTGTTTTGGAATAACTGCAGTGGGACCACCAAGCTGTGAATAGAGACTGATGCTGACTGCTCTGATGGAGTCACCGTAGTAACCCTTAGGCTTGGGCTTGTGTTTCCTAGGTTACTCCCACTGGAAGGGACAGGTTCTGACGGCAGATGAACTGCACGTTCTCTATGAAGGCATCAAACTCAACAACGTCAATCACTATGACGCTGTCCTCACAGGTGAGACACTGTCAAGTACTGGCAGATAAAGGGGAAAAGCTGCACACTCCGAACGTAATTTATTGCATACTACCTTCTTCAGGGTGTACCTACTTGGGTTCTTCAATGCAGGTAATGACTGGTCACATGAGTCACCACTATGAAAGCGATCATTAGTGATTACACACTCTTTTAGTCAAATAGATAAAACAAAGTTTTTAGATAAATGCACTGTCTTATCAGTTACTATGACTGCACTATCATAGGTGAGATGCTGTCATTTACTATGACTACACTATCACAGGTGAGATGCTGTCAGTTACTATGGCTACACTATCACAGGTGAGATGCTGTCAGTTACTTTGACTACACTAGCACAGGTGAGATGCTGTCAGTTACTATGGCTACACTATCACAGGTGAGATGCTATCAGTTACTATGGCTACTATATCACAGGTGAGATGCTATCAGTTACTATGGCTACTATATCACAGGTGAGATGCTATCAGTTACTATGACTACACTATCACAGGTGAGATGCTGTCAGTTACTATGGCTACTATATCTCACAACAGGTGAGAGTCCTGTTCATAAGTGATGATTCTCTCTCCCTCTGTCTCCTAGGCTATACCAGAGACACATCTGATTCTCTCTCCTAGGCTATACCAGACACATCTGATTCTCTCTCCCTCTGTCTCCTAGGCTATAACAGAGACACGTCTGATTCTCTCTCCCTCTGTGTGCGTGTGTGTGTATGTGTGTGTGTGTGTGTGTGTGTGTGTGTGTGCCTCTCCTAGGCTATACCAGAGATACATCTTTCCTGGAGATGGTGGTTGATATTGTGCAGGAGCTGAAGAGGGCCAATCCGAACCTTGTATATGGTGTGTGTTTTACTCTATCCTTCTTGTGTGTGTGTGTGTGTGTGTGTGTGTGTGTGTGTGTGTGTGTGTGTGTGTGTGTGTGTGTGTGTGTGTTTTACTCTATCCTTCTTGTGTGTGTGTGTGTGTGTGTGGGTGGGTGTTGGTGTGGGTGTCTGTAAAGCAACGTTATAAGGGCCCTATGAAATCTGTTGTATTTTTTCCATTTAATTTTTTCCAGTATTTTGTGTTTGATTGTAGTTTAGGCTTATGTATTGTCGTTGAAACTGTTGAATAAGGATATTGGCTAATCAAGGAAGTTGAATAAGGATATAGGCTTATCAATTTGGTTGAATAAGGACGTAGGCTTATCAATTTGGTTGAATAAGGACGTAGGCTTATCAATTAGGTTGAATAAGGACGTGGGCTTATCAATTAGGTTGAAGAAGGACGTAGGATTATCAATTAGGTTAAATAAGGACGTAGGCTTATCAATTAGGTTGAATAAGGACGTAGGATTATCAATTAGGTTGAATAAGGACATCTATAAGGTTGTAAATGAATCAACATAAAGCACAATAGCCTGTAATAGTCTTTAGGAGGCGGTAAAACATAGTGTAAAGCAATCGGTCGATTAGTGCAGCAGACCAGAGAACTCCCTTGCCCCACTGAAATCAACAGGAGACTCGGGATTACACCAGAATATTCCCAGCTAGCACAGAAATAAAACAACTGTAACATTGTCTCTCAATGGACTAAGCACTACCCTGGTTCAAGAACACCCAAACATGACAACCCTGATTCTGTAATGCATAAAGATGCAAAGATGAAAATTCTAATTC
>NC_137922.1:26467374-26489874 GCF_963457725.1 Sprattus sprattus | reverse complement strand
GAGAACTGTAAGGCCTTGCTGTACTGGGCTCTTAAGCCATTCAGAGAAAAGATTTGAAACAGATGCTAGTTTAATGACTAATATAGCACAATAAGTCATGGGAGTTACGGTCTAATGTCAGTCAACCTAGATATTTAGGGCCTACGTTCAGAAGCAATAAGTTATTTGTCATCCAGACTTTAGCGTCTTTAAGGTAGGCTTCAAGCTTAACTAGTTGTGTTATTTCATCTGGTTTCACGGACAGGTGTAGTTGAGTATCAGCATAGGAATGAAACTTGATGCCTGCTTCCTTATTACAGTCTAAAGGCAGCATTAACAGTGGGTAGAGGTCCAAGGACAGAGCCTAAAGGCAGCATTAACAGAGAGTAGAGGTCCAAGGACAGAGCTTAAAGGCAGCATTAACAGAGAGTAGAGGTCCAAGGACAGAGCCTAAAGGCAGCATTAACAGAGAGTAGAGGTCCAAGGACAGAGCCTAAAGGCAGCATTAACAGAGAGTAGAGGTCCAAGGACAGAGCCTAAAGGCAGCATTAACAGAGAGTAGAGGTCCAAGGACAGAGCCTAAAGGCAGCATTAACAGAGAGTAGAGGTCCAGGGACAGAGCCTTGGGGGACTCCATAATTCACTGTTGTATGACTAGATGGTTACATGTACAAACTGATGACAGTCAGAGAGGTAAGACAGCAGGCAGCCAAGTGCATGACCTTTGATGCCTACATGAGATGATGAGAATAATGTAGTGGGGCACAGCCTTACTCGATATAAATAAAGGGTATGAAGGGGGTCATTCCCCCCTCCCCCACATTCATCAAACACGGGAATCTTTGGGCTTCCATTCCCCCTTAAACTATGGCAGAAGATAGGCAGCAATATTACTAAGATGTAAATGTGCATATTGCTGTAATGACTTTGCCGGCATATGGACACTTAACCTTTTCTCCCTCCTCTCTCTCCTCTCTCTCTCTCTCCCTCTCCCATTGTCTCTGTCTCTCTCTATCTATATCTCTCTCCTCTCTCTCTCTCTCTCTCTCTCTCTCCTCTTCTCTCCCTCTCCCATTGTCTCTCTCTCTCTCCTCCTCCTCCTCTTTCTCCTCTCCGTCTCTCAGAGATGGCGGGTCCAGGAAGAAGACCCTCCCCTGCCCAGCTGGAGCTGAGGATGGTTCAGAGTAAAGCTGACATCGAGGACCCGGCTATCGTCATCGAGGCCACAGTGCTATAAGCACACACCCCCCCCCCCCCCCCACACACACACACCCCACCCCACCCCAACCCCTTCCACAACCGCACAATGTATAGATGTTGTACATTCTGATGTGTATTGTGACATTTGCCTTAGGATCTTAACAGAGCACAACATTGTCATGGAGGAAAGATGGCGTGATACAGTTACATAGAGAGGAGGAGAGAGAGAGGAGCAGAGCGAGAGGAGCAGAGCGAGAGGAGGAGAGAGGAGGAGCAGAGCGAGAGGAGAGGATGAGAGAGGAAGAGAGAGCAAGAGGAAGGAATGCGTCTCTCTCTCTCCCTCCATGTCTGTATTTCCCCTTCTTTCTGTATTTCCCCTGGTCCCCTACAGCCACCCCCAGGCCCCAGCAGGTCATCTAAGGCCTGGCCCAAATAGACCCCTCGGGTTTACCAAACACATGCCTGCCCTGGTGCAGCCGCACATGTGGTGCAGTGGCCGGCGGCCGCCATGACAGTAGGCCAGCTGGTCATGTGACCTGTGTGGCTCCTCCTCCTTAGGAATGTTGGGTCAGAGAGAGGGCGGGGCTCCAGCTGTGCACTCCTGAAAAAAAGACCCAGTGCGAGCAGGGTGCTCTGTGATTGG
Organism: Sprattus sprattus; assembly: GCF_963457725.1. Classification (NCBI taxonomy): domain Eukaryota; kingdom Metazoa; phylum Chordata; class Actinopteri; order Clupeiformes; family Clupeidae; genus Sprattus; species Sprattus sprattus. Next base: position 26,488,052 of record NC_137922.1, on the reverse strand, counting down.
TGGAAATCAGCATGTCTGAGAGCTCCCTCACCAATCAGATCACAGGCATCCACCGGTGCCTGATCCACCATTGGAGGGCTTTGGACCTTGTTGCCTAGCAAAGGAGACTTTAATCGTACATCTCTCACCTGTGAACCTTGATGGCAATCATGACTGGCGTTGCCAAGGTAACATGATTGAACTGTATTAATGTGTTTACACAGGTGTGTCACTAACTCTTGCTTATGTCTTAACTCCATGTTGACCTCCATGTTTCTTCGCTCCGCATTCATTTTATGATGGTGAATTCTTAATGAATCTGGATGATTCTGGAATATCTGGTACATTTCAGCGTCTGATCAATCTGAAAATGTGTCTTGTTCATGTTCATTTTTTTATGTTTTTTTTATTCATTGTATTTGCAATGATAATCTATGATGTGTAAATAGTAAACATAAGTAATGCATACTAATCATAAACATTTTTTATTTGATGGTATTTTTCATATCGCTGAGGCAGAGGTTCTGTTTAGCCTTAGTGAGTGGTGTCTGTGCTATAACTGTGCCAAAGCTGTAGAGGGCGCTCACGTTTATTTAATTCACTCTATCAACATTTCCTGATGAAACCTGAAAGTGATTTCCAACCTAATAATGTCGACGGTATGTATTACCCACCATGGGCAAGGCCTATAGTTATAGCTAGTTATTGCACAGAGAGTTTGAATGGATTTTCTCCACAAGAATTCAGTTTTACTTATATAGCGCCCAAAACAACTGAAATTGTCTCTAGGCGCTTTACATAGCCCAGAGCCTGAACCCGGAAAAGTAGCCTGTTTGAAATAAAAATGATTCTTGCACACTTGTTAGAAGTAGCCTAAAAAGAAGTAAAGATATTTATATCCAGAAAAATACTGTTGTAAGAGGTGGGATAACTTTCTCAGTCAGGGACTCAGTGTCTGTAGGTATATGCAAAGCAAACTAGATAAGCCAGAGAAATTTTGGAAATTGCTGTGGACGGATGAAGTTAAAATTGTGTTTGGACCTAATTACCGTTTGGCCAAAAAAAGTGATTAGCATTTGATGAAAAGCACCCCTTGACAACTGCTGGTGACAAAGTGGGTGAACCTAATCTGTTAAGGGATATTCTTGCAGCCTGTGACACAGGACATGTATGAATACAGGGAAGCATTTAGTCTGCTCAATATCATCAAATCAACCCCACCTACACCGCCCGACCCCAACACAGTACACTAACCCCAACCCAACGCCTCACTATTCAGAGATATAAATGTTTTTAAAAGATTAATATATTTTAATGAATTCCTTCGAGTGATTTTTCTAAAACATTTAGTTAGATGCAAAGGCCTAAATGTGACAGTCCAGAGAGAGAGCCTGTCCCTGAAAGATTTCCTGCTCATATACCCTATAGCCCTATCCTTCTACCCCAGACTGCAATGAGTGACACGTGTGTGTGTCTTGTAGTAAGCACTGAATGCACCAATGTATCCACCAGGTGTTTTGGTGGGTAGAGTCAGTGAGCAGATTTAGGAAGTTGCTCAGTTTTGGAGGGAAACAAGAAAGCCAAAAATGGGCTTGTTGATGCATCGTTGATGACCAGTTTTATAAATGTTATTATATTTTCCATATGTAGCTGTTATTCAAGGTCAGCAAAACCTCAGCTCATCCAAAAAATCTTTGTGAGGGGTAATATCTAATAAAAAAAAAAACAACATTCATTTTTTACCATTTTTGCTGTGTCAGCCATCTTGTTGTTCTCACAACTGTAAACTATGTGGCATCCATCTCAGGGCAGGTGGTTCTCTGAGAACATGTGATTGGATGCCGTATCTGAGAGCTCTACTCACACCTACAGATCACAGCCAATCACAGGGCTACCCCTGGGGAACAGCCTCCGGTAACTGCCTCCCATTGGCTGAGTGAGCATGGGTGGAGCTAATTAGGGGATATTGCTGCTCTTGGTGTGTGTGTGTACAGTATGTGGATGAAATGATGATGGACATTTTAAACGAGATATTACTGATGAATGATTCGAGGGGGAAATACTTGAAGAGGGCGATGCCTGCGAATGAGAGGCCAGCTCACAGACGTTCAGTAGCAAAGGGTCGGCTAGGGGTCGGCAAAGGGTCGCCCAGCGCCCCTCAGATACAGTAGCCAAGGTCCAGGCCTAAGGAGCTTCTCTGTGTGAATTTTAGCACTGCCAGAGTAGGAGTGTGTGTGTGTGTGATTGCATTTTGGAGTAAGGCTTAGGTGTGTGTGCAGCGAGGGGCTGGAGTGGCTTTGTGTGAGAACTGTTTTGTCAGGTCTGTCTGAGCGTGCTCTGAGTGTGATTGGTCAGGTCTGTCTGAGTGTGATTGGTCAGGTCTGTCTGAGCGTTCTCTGAGTGTGATTGGTCAGGTCTGTCTGATCTAGCTCTGAGTGTGATTGGTCAGGTCTGTCTGAGCGTGCTCTGAGTGTGATTGGTCAGGTCTGTCTGATCTAGCTCTGAGTGTGATTGGTCTGGTCTATTCGATCATGCCCAGTCAGGACAGCCCGAGTGTAACCGCCCTGAGTAACATGAGCAGAAATGCTCGGGTGTGTTTGAGTGTGTTCAGCGTTGTCTCCGAGCTTAATGTGTTCATCTGGGTACTCTTGGTCTGGTCACTGAGAGTGCGTTTGGCTGTTGTCATGGTAACGAACGACTTAAACGTGGAGAGAGCGCCCCCCTGGTGGAAAGATTGAGGGTTGAGCTCCAGCCCCATTGTCTGTCTCTGTCCCACGCACTGTTTCTGTTTAATGGATTTGCCATAGGTCCTTCTGGAGAAGTGGAGTGTGTTGGCTGTTGTGTGTTAAGTGTGGTGTGTGTTGGTGGAAGGAGTGTTTTAAGCAGTGGGACCAAACTGTTGACGGGATGTCTCCCCCTGCAGGCGACCCTGAGAATTTACGTTGTTTTCCCCCCCTCAAGCCTTTGTGTAACGCTCAGGCCATTGAGAGAGGGAGAAAATTGACTGGTGAAACAAATAATTATATTATAAATAAGAATACTTTAACAGTCGTTCAACTTGAAAATTTTAGGATGTAGATAGAGATTATTTTTTTTGTGTCTATTGGTCTACAGTAATCAGTCTCTATTTCCTGTGCTCCTTGTGTACGGACCGCTGTGTGTAGCCTAGTGTTGACCTCTGACCTCGTCTCTGTGTTCCCCAGCTCCCTTGGTGAAGTTCCCTGTGCTGTTTGTGTGTACACTCAATGACAGACCACCCCTCCCACCCCCACCCCCGATAGTGACCCCCCCCCCCCCCCCCCCATAGTGAACCCCCAGATGATGTCAGCACAGATGGCTGTGCCTCAGGTACGGGCCACCCCACTCCAACCTCACCTTTGACCCCTGACTCCTGCCTCTGTATCTGTCTCTTTGCAGTTTAAACAGTGACCTGTCTGCTTGGCCTTCTGTTCTGTTTCTCTTCAGTTCCTTCTCTGGAAGGTTGTTTTTGTTTATTGTTTTTTTGTTGATTTCTTGAATGGGGAAAAAAAACAGATCCTAACAAACGATCTTTTCAAAAAAAAAAATCCTGACATTAAAACTGTACTAACTGTTTGGTAACGTTTTTAGTGCTTCATTTTTATAACATGTTACAATGATGATTGTAGTGTACAAATCCACATTTATAATCTATGTTACAATGCAATAAAGGTAGAATTATGATGATGCCCCCTGTGTTTGCATGAGTGTGTGCATGTAACAGCAGTGGCAACATAACACCAGTAGAGGGCGCTGTTTCTGGACCAGGGCTAGGTTAGGGGATAAATAATGTAACAAATGGTTTCAATTGTGCACGCAGACATCCTGCCCACTCTCCTTGCATGATTTCTATCCAAACGGAGAAGAAACTCCAATCCACGTGAGAGGCCCTGGGCATCGTAGGCCCTGGGCAGCGTGATGAGAGATGGGCAGACCCTGGGCACGGTGATGAAGGGATGGGCACGCTAGTTCCGCACCACCATGAGGAGGGTCTGGAGCAGACTATACCAACTATGACTTGAGGGTCTGGAGGGGACTATACCAACTATGACTGGAGGGTCTGGAGCAGACTATACCAACTATGACTTGAGGGTCTGGAGCGGACTATACCAACTATGACTGGAGGGTCTGGAGCGGACTATACCAACTATGACTTGAGGGTCTGGAGCGGACTATACCAACTATGACTGGAGGATCTGGAGCGGTCTATACCAACTATGACTGGAGGGGACTATACCAACTATGACTTGAGGGTCTGGAGCGGACTATACCAACTATGACTGGAGGATCTGGAGCTGTCTATACCAACTATGACTTGAGGGTCTGGAGCGGACTATACCAACTATGACTGGAGGGTCTGGAGCGGACTATACCAACTATGACTTGAGGGTCTGGAGCGGACTATACCAACTCTGACTGGAGGGTCTGGAGTGGACTATACCAACTATGACTGGAGGGTCTGGAGTGGACTATACCAACTATGACTGGAGGGTCTTGAGCTCATTATACCAACTATGACTTGAGGGTCTGGAGCGGACTATACCAACTATGACTGGAGGGTCTGGAGTGGACTATACCAACTATGACTGGAGGGTCTTGAGCTCATTATACCAACTATGACTGGAGGGTCTGGAGTGGACTTTACCAACTATGACTGGAGGGTCTGGAGTGGACTATACCAACTATGACTGGAGGGTCTGGAGTGGACTATACCAACTATGACTGGAGGGTCTTGAGCTCATTATACCAACTATGACTGGAGGGTCTGGAGCGGACTATGCCAGCTATGACTGGCAGGCCAGTCCCAGAGACAGCCCTAGAGCAGGGGTGCCCAAATTATTTCTTGTCAGGGGACAATATATTATATATATATATATATTAATCGAAGTGGAGGGCCAGGACCAAAACCAAAGGTCCATGTAAGGTTATGCCCCATTACATCGAAATGTATTGCATAATTGTGCAAAATTAACATTAACATTATTAGTAATATACATACCCCAAACTCAGTAGGGCTGATAAAGGTTACAAACCAAACCCCTGTAGCTACCCTCCCCCATCATTTTTTTTTGTGATTTTAATATGTAAATTGAGCATTCTGGTATAAAAAAAGGGACAAGACAACATTTGCTTCAGGTCAAAAAAGACACATTTATTAAAATATACTAATTTAATAGGATCTATTTAGGACATACACGGAGAAGATGTTAAAATCCCTGTGCCGTAGGGATGGCTAATCAACAAACAGCGAGTAGAAGGCTAATAAACCTGATGGCAGGCGACAAAAAGTGAACACATGTTTTGATGGAAATTCTTCCAATATTTTCTTTTTGTATCTGTGGAAAAGAAAAATATAACAGTTACATGTAAGCTGTGCGCTGGAGACGCAACTACAGAAACTGTAGAAATAGTAATTTTCTGCAGTTTCTTTACAGTTCTTCACCGATATGGATTCAGGACCCATTTCGGATGTGTTGCAAAAATGTTGCCTCATTTGACCACTGGGTGGCGAGGTAATAAATACAAGCTTTTTTATTTTGGCTTCCAGAGAGGCGAAATAAAAAGGTTCCTGTTTGAAAAAAGAAAAGAACCAAGTTATCCACATAATATGATCCAAAATGTTCAAAAAGCAATGAACAATATTTGTATGGACTTATAAAACTTCTAAAAAACATTGTGATCAATAAATTGCTTGATGTATTTGTTTGAAAAATAATAATATATAAATTATACATACATATATTATTTTGTCTTTTTATATACATCTTTTTATTTCGTAGTTTAACTTAATTCTTGCTCATTCTCTCGTTTAATGCAGCGGGCACGGCTATGGCTTCTGTTCACTCAGACTAACGTAGGCTAATGTTATCTCGGCAAGTTCTGCCATGAATGCTATACACTGCTTGCAGAGACATCTCATTCTACCCATGTTTAGTGTAACTGATGACAGCACAAGCAAGCTATGATTGTATTTCGTCTGCTCTCCTTTTGCAAACACCATTATTAAAAAGCAAAGTTTCAAGCAAACTGCTTCGTACTGCCCTCCTACCGGATTTCATACATCATCATGATTTTGACATGTAAAGTTACCTCTTTCGGGGGCAATTAATGTCAATCGAATACAAACCCACCAAGTAAACTTTGCATACATGTAAACTCTTGAAATACCCTTTTCTCCATTGGAGTTAGTTAAGAGATTAATGAAGCAGATTAATATCAGAGGCATTCAGCAAATGCATTTAATTAAAAGATGTTTCAGTTACTAGAATCATCATAGGAGAGCAAGGGGTCAGGGGGGCCTACTCCTGTAAGTAGGGTATTTCAATATCGTAGATCCACATGGTAAGAGTATCTCCAACCTGGGCTCGCAGACTCCATCCTCCAAGCTCCGTTTGCTGTTACGGCTACCATTGGGATCATTTAAAATCGTGCACCAACCATAAGGCACATTAAGAATGTGAGAATCTGAGATGATTATTTACAGAAAATAAACTGGTAAAAACAACAAATACGCAACGACCTCACATGTGTTAAATCTTCCAATACTTTGGGCCTTGAACTTTATAAATGGACATGTGATATGTTTGCTGTCATCTGGGTAAAACGTGTAGCTTATTACACACAATACACGAAGACTACTATTTTGTAAATCATAAAGCCTACTGAATGCTCATGTATGCTGAATGGACTGTATAATCATTTGCTGGGCAGGTGTTTCCTCCAAATGCATCTCTCGACTCAGTCTAGCGAGTCTGTTTATAGCGCGGAACATAGTTCCATAGTTTCCAGACGGATGGATTATGTAGACGGAAAGGAAGTTCATGTGTGTGGTGCGAACAGTATGCGGATGGCGACCTAACTGACGGACAAAGGATAGCGACCATTCAACCCGAACAGAGGAGGATCCGGCTCTCATGCAAACAATCACCAATTGCATTTGTGCTGGTTGTCGTTATAAATTGTGAGGCACGGAAAACTTGCTGCGTTCGACCTGGAGACCTGTCGTGCTTCAGAAAGCAGGTATTTAGTAGCAAAGCTAACCCAGCCAGAGTCGCTGTAAACGGAGCCAGCATGCAGTACCGTTAATGTTAGCTAATGTTTATGGCCCAGCAGGTGGATTTTTAGCACGTAAGTTGGCATGACTGACTTTGGTAATAGCACGCATAGCATTATGTTTACAATGCGTGTGTGTGTTTGAGTTTGAAGTCGCTGTTATTGTACTGTGTCATGCCAGAGGAGCCCTTGTGTCAGACAGCTGGCGAGGATCTGAGGGACATCTGCAGTAGAGACATCCCTAGCAAACCTTGACTAGCGGAATATTTTGGCACACGCTACTGCGGTGTATGGATAGCTCGAGTATTGCCTGTGTAAGCGGTTGCCACCCTCTAAACTGGACAGTTGTGCCGCTGTCCCTGACGTGAGATTATGATTCAACGGTGAATGACTGCTTTGGTATAAAAATATTTTTTTTGAGAGAAGCTGCCTGTAGCGTGTTTCAAGACATGACAGAGGCGGCACTCGGAAGACAAACGCCTAGAGTGTCACCCGGACGGTGGGCACGTCACTGTGGTCCCTTCCTGGGTTACTCGAGTTCAACGTGTGGCGTGTTTGACAACGGGGCGAGCGCGCACGCGCGTGTGTGTTGTCAGCAGTGTGTGTGAACCATAGCACTATCTGCTGGTGTAGACAATCTTATCTCATCTCATAGTATTTACATTTTTATAGTAATCTTGTGCAAAGGTCTTTCTTACTATAACCTACTTACGATGTTCTGCATGAGTTATATTGGTCTTCGAAGTTACGATGTCCCGAAAGGTAACTGATAGTTGAGCTTGTGTCTGGAAGGTATGCTTCACGTGTGCACCTGCCTTTTCGCTGCGTTTCACAATAGTGCTGATTTTAGGATTTTGGCATTTTTAAGTCGTGGCAGTCGCACATCCCTCGGCTACCAGATGGCGTCTGTTTAAAAGCCCAGATGAATGGGTGTGCACTAATCACAGCGATGGAAACAAAGTAGAAATGTCCTTGTTGGGATTTGGGCAGATCCTTTCCCAACACCTGCCAATCATCCATAATCCCTTAAAGATCTGTGTATGTAAATCCATCAATGTTCTTTGGCCAGGCTTGACTGTGGTTGGGGGATCACTGCCAGTGTGGGGGTCACTGCGGGTGTAGGGGTCACTGAAGGTGTGTGGTGGTCACTGCGTGTGTGGGGTCACTGCCGGTGTGGGGGTCGCTGCCGGTGTGGGTGTCACTGACGGTGTGGGGGTCGGTGTGGGGTCACTGCCTTGTATTTGGGGCCAGAAGTTGGACCATGGCCCATGGTGTGCAGACTCCGCCTTATCAGTCTGTGTTCCAGTCTTATCACGGGCAGGGCTGATGTGGTTGGGGGGGTTTGGACTGGACTGATCGGCATGTGTGTGTCTTATTCCTGAGTGTGTAAGGACGTGTGTGTGTGTGTGTGTCTTATTCCTGAGTAAGGGCATTTGTGTGTCTTATTCCTGAGTGTGTAAGGGCATTTGTGTGTCTTATTCCTGAGTGGTGTTTGGGCATTTGTGTGTCTTATTCCTGAGTAAGGGCTGTATTGAGGGCGGTTGTGCTTGAGCAATACCTGGAGCAGGAAGTGTGACAGGTTGGGGCGGGGGGCAGGTTCAGCAGGTGGGGGGGGGGGGGGGGGGGGCTAGGTGGGACACTACCGTCTTTGGGCTGAACTCACCCTTCCTGCCATGACTCTATGGCACTTCTAGTTGCTGAAACACACACCCTGACCAGGCTGAAGTGTGTGCCTGAGCATATCCAGTCGGTGTATGTGTGTCGGTGTATGTGTGTCTGTGTGTGTGTGTGTCGGTGAGTGTGTCTGTCTGTGTGTGTGTGTCTGTGTGTGTCGGTGGTTATGTCTGTCTGTGTGTGTGTCGGTGTGAGTGTGTCGGTGTGAGTGTGTCGGTGTGAGTGTGTGTGTGTGTGTGTGTGTGGGTGTGTCGGTGGGTGTGTCTGTCTGTGTGTGTGTGTGTGTGTCGGTGTGTGTGTGTGTGTGTGGGTCGGTCGGTCGGTTGGTGTGACTGTGTAGGAATTCATTGCCTGGTTATCATGACCTCAAACTGAGATTACAGTTGAAGTCGTTTTGCCCTGAAAAGGATACATCCACTCCACACATGCAAGGAACCCCGACAGAGACAAACACACAACATGGCAACATGGGTAACCTCATGGGGCTGCAATGGCAACATGGGTGATCTCATGGGGCTGCCATGGCAACATGGCTTGACCTAATGGGTGAGCCCATGGGCCTGCCTGTCTCGTCAACACCTGAGACTTTACATCACATCATCAGGAGAGCCCTACAGAAGAACATCCTAACCTTGGCCCATGTTCAACACCAAATATAATGGTGGGCAACTCAGCAAGCAGGAAAGTGACACATCCTTGATTGGCCTACTTGGCCAGGTGCCCCCAGCTGATTGGAGTAGCTAGGGGGGGGTTAAAGAAATAAAGGTCTGGATAACATGAGTCTACGGACGACACACGTACCCAAACACACATCTGCATGACTAACATGCCCCCTCTCACAGACACGCACAGACACGCACAGACACGCACAGACACGCACAGACACGCACAGACACGCACAGACAGAGACACACACACACACACACACAGACACACAGACACACACACACACAGACACACACACACACACACACACACACACACACACAGACACACACACACACACACACACACACACACACACACACACACACACACACACACACACACAGACATGAACTTGCATCAGCTCACACACACATGCCCTGCTTCCTGTGGGCAGAGCAGGATTGATGTTGATTGGATGAGACGTAACCAGGGTGCAGCAGGGCTAGCGGTGATCATCTGGCTAATCAGCTCTGGGAGATTAGTGGCCTGGAGACCGGGCTGATGACACCGCCCCCGTTTCCAGGAGACTGTTTCTGCGTCGCTCCCGGCAACAGCACAGGTGCTCCCTCTTGTTGCTAACCGCTAGCCTTTTTCTGCTCGGTCAGGTGAGCTCGCTGTTTTCCAGACAGGAACCCGGGGGGAACAGATCTCCCACGGATCCGGTCGACGACGGTCTTTCCCGGCCTGACCCTGCCGGTCGCGCTGACTGAGTGCTCCTCGGGCCTCCAGGCGGATCCGATCGTGTTCTTGCTGTCATCATCATAATCTGCGGCGCTCTCCCGTTCCGCTAACGGGATTAGCATGGCTCTGTAGCAACTGCTGGCCGCGCTGCCCCCGTCCGCCGAGGCTCTCACAGCTTCTCACAGCTCCTGCTGCCCTTCTTCTCTTGAAGTTTGTGGATTTCTGCCGTCAACATGTTGAACCAGGGAGCGGTTATGATCTTCACTGGCATCTGTGGGGCACTGGTGGTGCTGGCAGTGGCGTACTATGCCTACTGGTGAGTTCCCATGCCCACGGAGGGTGCAAGGGCACAGACGCAGGCTGTAGGGACGGGCTGGGGACAGTGGGCAGAGGCTGTGCTCAGCGGAGTGGAGTAGTGTGGGTCCGAAATGCTGTAGGATAAACTGAAGTGTGTGTGTGTGTGTGTGTGTGTGTGTGTGTGTGTGTGTGTGTGTGTGTGTGTGTGTGTGTGTGTGTGTGTGTGTGTGTGTGTGTGTGTGTGTGTGTGTGTGTGTGTGTGTGTGTGTGTGTGTGTGTGTGTGTGTGTGTGTGTGTGTGTCCTGAGGAAATGCTGGGTCATATTCTCCATGGAGAAAGTTAAGTGTGTTAAGCTTTTGGTATGTTTAAAGGGGTGTGTGTGTGTGTTTGCTATTTTTGTGGGCGGTAGTGCCTGTGTGAGCTGTTGTTTAAATGTATTGTTGGGTTGGTTTAAACTATTCTCCTCTCCCTTGTGTGTGTGTGTGTGTGAGTGTGTGTGTTCACTGATGTGTTTTTGTTAGTTTGTGTATGGTATGTTCTGCAGGTATAGGCCAGACAGCTGTGAGTTCCTAAGCAGGTTTATCTCCTGTAATCTACTCAGCTTGACCTGTAAATGGACATAACCCAAGCACCCAGATACACACACACACACACACACACACAAGCACCCAGCTACACACACACACACACACAAGCACCAGGCTACACACACACACAAGCACCCGGCTACACACACACACAAGCACCCAGCTACACACACACAAGCACCCAGCTACACGCACACAAGCACCCAGCTACACACACACACACAAGCACCCAGCTACACGCACACAAGCACCCAGCTACACGCACACAAGCACCCAGCTACACACACACACACAAGCACCCAGCTACACACACACACACAAGCACCCAGCTACACACACACACAAGCACCCAGCTACACACACACACAAGCACCCAGCTACACACAGACACAAGCACCCAGCTACTCACACACACAAGCACCCAGCTACACTGAAAGAAACTCACTGAATTGCAGTGATGCTGAACCAATCTTAATGGAGAGCAAAGTTTCAGTGCAACCTGTTATATGTTTTATCTAGGCTAAGTTTGCTAACCCCTAATGTAGACAGCACCCACACACACACACACACACACACACACACACACTAACTTCCCCCCAAACCCCTGATGTAGACACCAGGCTTGGATGTTCCCATCAGTTACTCTGATCCTGCCCACACTGACCAGGGCTCATTACTGCCTAATTACCGCTGGAGCGCAAAGTATTAGAAGCCCTCTCGATGGAAAGGTATTAGTGGCACTGTGAGTTCCTCTATGGAAAGGTCATAGAAGCCTTGTTAGTTAGTTCCTCTATGACGTGAAGCAGAATATGTTGACTGACTACATGAGGCCTTTAGAGTGTGAGGCCGTCAGAGTGTCAGGCACTGCAGTAGTGTTTAGAGGACCAGTTGGAAAAGTTTGGGTCAGTTGAGCTTTTCCCAAATTGGCCACTATAACTGGCACACACTAACTGGCACACTAACTGGCACCCTGAGACTGGCACACACTAACGGGCACACTAACTGGCACCCTGTGACTGGCACACTACACTGTGTGCACAATTATTAGGCAAATTGTATTTTGGAGGATTCCTTTTAGTATTAAACAACCACAGTGCTGTTGGTCAATCCAAAATGTCAATAAACCTCAAACCTGAATATTTTAGAAAGTAAAAGTGAGGTTTTGGCTAATAGGAGAATATCTATGTGTGCACAATTATTGGGCAACTATTAGTCTGCAGAATTAGTATCAGTCCATAAAACCTTTGAAAAATCTGTCTTCAGATAGTTCTTGGCCCAGTCTTGACGTTTCAACTTATGTGTTTTGTTCAGTGGTGGTCAGGTTTAAGCCTTCCTTTCCTTGGCCATGTCTCTGAGCACTGAACACCTTGTACTTCTGGGCACTCAAGGTAGGTTGCAGTTCTGGAATATGACTACACTGGAGGATAATGGGTTCCTGGTAGCTTTACGTTTGATTCTTCTCAAGTCTTTGGCAGTTAATTTGCGTCTGTTTTTCTCAACACGTTTCTTTCGACCCTGTTGACTATTTGCAACAAAACATTTGATGGTTCTGTGATCACGCCCCAAAATCTGAGCAATTTCAAGAGTGCTGCATCCCTCTGAAAGACTTTTGAAAGATTTTTGACTTTTCAGAATTAGTTAAATGTCTTTTTTTTTTGCCCATACTGCAAAATAAGCTGCCTAATAATTATGCACACCTTTATATGGGTTGTTGATCAACTAGGCCACACCCTCCCTCGTTACACAAATACACATCAGCTGATATGCTTGAATCCAAAAGGCATTCAAGTTTATACAGCTTGGAGTTGAAAAATATGCATGAAAATTACGATATGGTCAAAACACTCACTTCTCGTGACTGGCACACTGTGACTGGCACACTGAGACTGGCAAACTGAGACTGGCACACTGAGACTGGCACACTGAGACTGGCACACTGTGACTGGCACACTGAGACTGGCAAACTGAGACTGGCACACTGAGACTGGCACACTGAGACTGGCACTAACTAGCACACTAGCTGGCACACTGTAACTAGCACACTGTAACTAGCACACTAGCTGGCACACTGTGACTGGCACACTGTGACTGGCACACTGAGACTGGCACTAACTAGCACACTAGCTGGCACACTGTAACTAGCACACTGTAACTAGCACACTAGCTGGCACACTGTGACTGGCACACTGTGACTGGCACACTGAGACTGGCACACTGAGACTGGCACACTGAGACTGGCACACTGAGACTGGCACTAACTATCTGGCTGTGTGTGCGTGTTTGTTTGAGAGTAGGTAAGAGACCTTGTGTGACTGTCTGAACTATCTGGATGTGTGTGTGAGGGGAGGTTAGAGGCCTTGTGTGACTATCTGGACTCGATGGGTGTGTTTGTTAGAGTCCTTGTGTGACTGTCTGAACTATCTGGAAGTGTGTGTTTGAGGCTACAGGCCTTGTGTGACTGTCTAAACTGTCTGGATGTGTGTGTGTGTGTGAGGATAGGTTAGAGGCCTTGTGTGACTGTCTAAACTATCTGGATGTGTGTGTGTGAGGATAGGTTAGAGGCCTTGTGTGACTGTCTAAACTGTCTGGATGTGTGTGTGTGAGGATAGGTCAGAGGCCTTGTGTGACTGTCTAAACTATCTGGATGTGTGTGTGTGAGGATAGGTTAGAGGCCTTGTGTGACTGTCTAAACTATCTGGATGTGTGTGTGTGTGTGAGGATAGGTTAGAGGCCTTGTGTGACTGTCTTAACTATCTGGATGTGTGTGTGTGTGTGAGGATAGGTTAGAGGCCTTGTGTGACTGTCTTAACTATCTGGATGTGTGTGTGTGTGTGAGGATAGGTTAGAGGCCTTGTGTGACTGTCTAAACTATCCGGACTCACTGACTGTTGTGCCGATCAAGCACTGGAGGCTCCTGGAAACGGTGGCAGCAGATCACCAAGCGGTGAAGTGGTGTGTGTGTGTGCCTCGTCTCTGCAGTTAGGATGGAGATTAGGAAGAAATGTCTGTGTTTGTCCGACCCAAAGCCTCAGTCTTGTATTTCCCTGCATGACCTCACTCTCGGTAAGTAAGTAGTTATTATTGCCCCAGAGGCACCATCACGATATGATCATGATATTTGGGCCACAATACGATGTTATTGGGATTCTTTTCGTTTTACCATGGCGATTGAGCTACACCAAGATGTACCGAGCCACTCATTTGAAAGATATCTCAACCGATGGTTAATGCACAGCTACTTTATGACTGCATTCATCAGCTTCAGTTGCTTTCGTCATCAGCAGGAGCCTTGTATCGGTCTACACTGTGTGCACAATTATTAGGCAAGTTGTATTTTGTAGGATTCATTTTATTATTGAACAACTACAGTGCTCTCGGTCAATCCAAAATGTCAATAATCTCAAACCTGAATATTTAAGAAAGTGAAAGTGAGGTTTTGGCTTTCTTAGGAGAATATCTATGTCTGCACAATTATTGGGCAACTATGAGTATGCAGAATTATTATGCAACTAAATGAAAAACGACCAATTTCCCATCTCACTTGTCTATTTTCATCTGTTTAAGTTAGAATAATAAACAAACAACTCAAACCATACAAATAAACATTTCTGACATTTAAAAAAAAAAGTCAGTGACCAATAGTCACCCTTCTTTTCAATAACAGTAATAAGCCTTCCATTCATGGAGTCTGTCAGTTTCTTGATCTGTTGACGATCAACGTTTTGTGCAGCAGCAACCACAGCCTCCCAGACACTGTTCAGAGTGGTGTACTGTTTTCCTGCACTGAAAATCACCTGTTTAAGAAGGCTCCACAAGTTCTCAATAGGGTTTAGGTCAGGTGAGGAAGGGGGCCATGTATTATTCTTTCATCTTTAAGGCCTTTACTGGCTAGCCACGCAGTGGAGTACTTCGATGCATGTGCTGGAGCATTGTCCTGCATAAAAATCATGATCTTTTTGAAAGATGCAGACTTTTTCCTGTACCACTGCTTGAAGAAAGTGTCTTCTAAAAACTTGCAGTAGGTTTGAGAGTTGATTTTGAGTCCATTTCACTCGTTTCAACTTGAAAAGATCCAATTAGCTCATCTTTAATAATACCAGCCCATACCAGTACCCCACCTCCACCTTGCTGGCGTCTGAGTCAAAGTGGAACTCTGTGCCCGTTACTGATCCAGCTACGGGCCCATCCATCTGGTCCGTCAAGAGACACTCTCATCTCATCAGTCCATAACACCTTTGAAAAATCTGTCTTCAGATAGTTCTTGGCCAAGTCTTGACGTCTTAACTTATGTGTCCTGTTCAGTGGTGAACGGGTTTAAGCCTCCCTCACCTTGGCCATGTCTCTGAGCACTGAACACCTTGTACTTCTGGGCACTCCAGGTAGTTTGCAGGTCTGGAATATGACAGCACTGGATGATAACGGGTTCCTGGTAGCTTCACGTTTGATTCTTCTCAAGTCTTTGGCAGTTAATTTGCGTCTTTTTTTCTCAACACGTTTCTTGTGACCCTGTCGACTATTTGCAACAAAACATTTGACGGTTCTGTGATCACGCCCCAATATCTTAGCAATTTCAAGAGTAATGCATCCCGCTGAAAGACTTTATACAATTTTTGACTTTTCACAGTCAGTTAAATATCTTTTATGGCCCATTTTGCCTTAGGAAAAGAAGCTGCCTAATAATTATGCACACCTTGATATAGGGTATCTCCTTAGGCCACAACCTCCCTCATTACACAGATACATAACACCTAATATGCTTAAATCCAATAAGCATTCAAGTTTATGCAGCTTGGAGTTGGAAAATATGCATAAAAATTATGATATGGTCAAAATACTCACTTGCCTAATAATTGTGCACACAGTGTAGTGCCTGTGTGTGTGCATGAGTGTGTGTGTGTGCATGAGTGTGTGTGTGTGTGTGTGTGTGTGTGTGGAAGAGCCTCTTCTGCAGTGTAGTGGACCAAAGGTCCATCAGGAAGTTCAACTCGGAGACATTTTATTTATTTATATAGTGCCAGGAATTTAAATAATCTCACAGTGTTTACAGAGCCCAAGGCCTGAACTTCCTTGAGTTTCTACTCAAACTCTATGGGGTGGATATGTCTGATGTTTTTACTCAAACTCAAACTCTACGGGGTGGATATGTCTATGATGTTTCTATTCAAACTCTACGGGGTGGATATGTCTATGATGTTTCAACTCAAACTCTATGGGGGGGTATGTCTATGATGAATCTACTCAAACTCAAACTCTATGGGGTGTAAAGTCTATGATGTTTCTACTCAAACTCTATGGGGTGTAAAGTCTATGATGTTTCTACTCAAGCTCAAACTCTATGGGGTGGCCCGGTCTGATGTTTCTACTCAAACTGTATTGGGTGGATATGTCTGATGTTTCCCCTCAAACTCAAGCTCTATGGGATGGATATGTCTATGATGTTTCTACTCAAACTCTATGGGGTGGATATGTCTATGATGTTTCTACTCAAAATCTATGGTGGATATGTCTGATGTTTCTACTCAAACTCTGGGCTCGGTCTGTTTTTATTATGTGTGTGATGCGGAGGCTTGTGGCTTGTGGCTTTTTCTTCTGGTCTTTGAACAGTTTGTGTTTCAGAGCAAAGGTCAAATGCTTTCAGATCCACACAGCAACAGCAGTACAAACAGTAGAGTAGTCCACACACACAGCTCTCTCTCTCTCACACACACACACACACACACACACACACACACACACACACACACACACACACACAGCTCTCTCTCTCTCACACGCACAGACACGCACAGACGCGCACACAGACGCGCACAGACACACACACTCAAACACCTCCTCCCCTTGCCTGAAGCAGGCCTAAAGCTGCTCTGATGATCTCATCCAACAGTTTGATGTCCTAGCCATACTCCCCGGGACGATGCAGTATAGACTACTGTGGTGCTTTTAGTTCGACCTTTGACATTTGGAGGACATAATGAAATTAACATGACATGTACGTGATGCTGCAGGAGCAGTGGTGACCTGCCAACAATGCTCTTCTACTCCATACACGCACACACTCATTACACACACACTCATACACACACACAAACACTCACACACACACACTCATATAAACACACACACACACACACACACACACTCTTACACACACACACACACACACACACACTCATACGCACAGGGGAGGAAGTCATACTGTGGCGCAACCACATCTGTGCCAAAAGTCACAGCCGGCGTGGCATGAGGCGTAACAACGGGTGCAGCCTGCACACAGATCTGACACAATAAGCTTTACATGTTGCACACCAACTATGCTTGAGTTTGAACATTGCTTTAACATTATTACAAACACTGACACCAAGTTCACCAAGTTCAGTTTTTGAAGTAAAAGGAACAGTAGGCTAGTGTGTTAAAATTCACTCGAGATAACTGGAAAGTCTGACATGGTATTTCCCAGCTCTGACTTGAATGCTTTTGAGCCAAATCTTCCTTCTGTCTGTTGATTATCAATAATTATGGACAGCTTTTTTCTTGTTCATTTTGACACGCTGCCACTTCATGCATCTTAAAAGGGTTTAAAACTCTTATATGGTCGAGGTCTCTGTCGGGTTCGTTGCCAGATTGTAAATGATGTCATATTGATTAGAGGGCACACCTCACTTCAGCCCCTCCAGGTCAAAAGCGTCTGCTAAATGACTAAATGTAAAATGTAGCCAGGGATATTTTTTCTCAGAGTTTCTGGCACTCTAGTCCAACTTTCGTATTGAAAATGGTCTTGAACGTGACATTATAGGTGGTGCTAGATGTTGAAAATGGTCTTGAACGAGGCATTGTAGGTGGGGCTTAATGCTGTAAATGGTCTTGAACGTGGCATTAAAGGTGAATCTAAATGCTGAAATGGTCTTGAACGTGGCATTAAAGGTGAATCTAGATGCTAAAAATGGTCTTGAACGTGGCATTAAAGGTGAAGCTAGATGCTGAAAATGGTCTTGAACGTTGCATTATAGGTGGTGCTAGATGCTGAAAATGGTCTTGAACGTGTCATTAAAGGTGAAGCTTGATGCTGAAAATGGTCTTGAACGTGGCATTATAGGTGGTGCTAGATGCTGTGTTCAACGCCCCGTCCTTGGTTCCACAGTGACGGGTTGCTGTGTGAAAGGACACTGGGGCTCGTTGTGTGACCTCACCGTCATGTGACCTCTGTATAGGTCAGTGGGGCAGGCCAAGGCTTCTTCATGTGCGGATCTCAGTCTGAAAAGGACACATGTTAAGTGTGTGTGTGTGTGGGGGGGGGGGGGGGGGGGGGGGGGGTTGATTATCCTCACAGAACCTCTGCCTCTCAATCACAATTCTCCTCTCTCTCTCTCTCTCTCTCTCTCTCTCTCTCTCTCTCTCTCTCTCTCTTTATCCCCAAGTCTCTTTCCTATCTCTCTCTCTCTCTCTATCTCTCTTTATCCCCAGGTCTCTTTCCTATCTCTCTCTCTCTCTCTATCTCTCTTTATCCCCAGGTCTCTTTCCTATCTCTCTCTCTCTCTATATATATATATCTCTTTATCCCCAGGTCTCTTTCCTATCTCTCTCTCTCTATATATATATATCTCTCTTTATCCCCAGGTCTCTTTCCTATCTCTCTCTCTCTCTCTCTATCTCTCTTTATCCCCAGGTCTCTTTCCTATCTCTCTCTCTCTCTCTATCTCTCTTTATCCCCAGGTCTCTTTCCTATCTCTCTCTCTCTATATATATATATCTCTCTTTATCCCCAGGTCTCTTTCCTATCTCTCTCTCTCTATATATATCTCTCTTTATCCCCAGGTCTCTTTCCTATCTCTCTCTCTATATATATATCTCTCTTTATCCCCAGGTCTCTCTCTCTCTCTCTCTCTCTCTCTCTCTATCTCTCTCTATATCCCGGGGTCTCCTCACTGGCTCCTCCCCCTCCCTCAGGCGACAATCCAAAGTTCATTGGAGGTTACAGGGGAGGGGCGGTAGCTTTGAGAGACTGCCTTCCACGTTCTCACACACACACACACACACACACACTCACTCACTCCCTCTGTCTCTCTCAATCTGAACTTGAGTTTCTATGCACACACACAGTCACACTTGCACTAGAGTAAAAGTGTGTGACAAGTGTTCTTCCAGCCTAAGAAAGGTCCAGTGAGGGGGTGTGTGTGGGCAGACTGGTGAGTGTAATGCTGGATGAGAGTTCAGTTTAATACAAGTTAGTTTAATGCTGAGTGAGTATTAAAGTGTGTATTTAAAGGTTAGCGAGTGTTAGGGTTGTGGTTGAGTGTTGGGATTGAGTGAGTGAGTGAGTATTGGAGTTGTGAGTGAGTGAGTGTTGGGATTGTGAGTGAGTGAGTTAGTGTTGGGGTTGTGAGTGAGTGAGTGTGTGTTGGGGTTGTGAGTGAGTGAGTGAGTGTTGGGGTTGTGAGTGAGTGAGTGTTGGGATTGTGAGTGAGTGAGTTAGTGTTGGGGTTGTGAGTGAGTGTGTGTTGGGGTTGTGAGTGAGTGAGTGAGTGAGTGAGTGTCGGGGTTGTGAGTGAGTGAGTGTTGGGGTTGTGAGTGAGTGAGTGTTGGGGTTGTGAGGTGAGTGAGTGTTGGGGTTGTGATTGGGTGAGTGGGTGAGTGTGTGAGTGAGTGAGTGAGTGTTGGGGTTGTGGGTGAGTGTGAGTGAGTGAGTGTTGGGTTGTGAGTGAGTGAGTGTTTGGGTTGTGAGTGAGTGAGTGTTGGGGTTGTGAGTGAGTGAGTGAGTGAGTCTTGGGGGAGTGAGTGAGTGAATGAATGAGTGAGTGAGTGAGTGAGTAAGTGTGTGTTGGGGTTGTGAGTGAGTGTTGGGGTTGTGAGTGAGTGAGTGTTCAAAGTGAGTTAGTAATGGGGGTTTAGGTTTAAGCTGATTGTATGTGCGCGCATTTGGAGAGTGGTGCGTGGGTGTGTGTGTGTGTGTGTGTGTGTGTGTGTGCATTTGGAGAGTTGAGTGTGTGTGTGTGTGTGTGTGTGTGTGTGTGTGTGTGTGCGTTTGGAGAGTTGAGCGTGTGTGAGCATTTGTATGTCAGGGCTAAGTGTGTGTGTGTGTGTGTGTGTGTGTGTGTGTGGTGTGTGACATTTCCCTTGAAGGCTGGGCTGGGGTTACTAAAAAGTAGGTAAAAGGGCATGCTGTGTAAAAGGGGATTGAGTGTGTGTGCGCGCGCATGAGCACTCGTGTCTTTATATGCAATTCCTCTGCCTGCTGTATGAGGGAAGTGGAGGGGTGTGTGTGTGTGTGTGTGTGTGTGTCTCGACTTGCTTTCTTGAGTTTCTATTTCGTTATTCTCATCTCTCTTTCTTTCTCTCTCTCTCTCTCTCTCTCTCTCTCTCTCTCTCCCTCCCTCTCTCCCTCCTGCAGGTCGGTCGTGCTGAGTGAGGGACCGTGTAAAAGAGGATTGTAAATCCAGCCCACCGTGGTGAGAACCCCCACACGCACACGCACACGCACACGCACACGCACACGCACACGCACACGCACATGCACGCACATACACACACATCATATTATCACATTAAAGTCTGGGCATTTTAGTCTAATCCTAGTTAAAGAAAATGTCAAGTGTTTTATTCTAGTTGAAGTCAATGAAAAGACATTTCAGTTAGCTACTGCAGCTTTAAATAAACATGCAGTCTAACTGGAACCACATACTTGCC
>NC_137922.1:26449874-26457374 GCF_963457725.1 Sprattus sprattus | reverse complement strand
TCTATTGTGTTCAAAATCAGAAAAGCCACTGTGCTGCTCAGTAAGGTAAACCATCAATTATAGAGGACTAGTCCTCAGTTATGTCTGAAGTGCTGAAACTGTCAAGAAATGTAATTTGACTTTCTTACTGTTACACTAGTATTATACATGGGACCAAACCATTGATTAAAAAAAAAATATTTTTCAAATTTCAAACAGTGGTATCGGTATGGTATCGGTATCGGCCGATACTGCACAGCCAGGTATCGGTATCGGTATCGGAGCCAAAAAATGGCATCGGTGCAACACTAATTGTAAATAATGAAAAGCTACATTTAATTTCTTTGCGAACATTGGCAGGTGACACATCTCATACAGTAGCTAACTATATATGCCGTGAAAATTATGTTTCCATAAGTAAATGTCGTGACCTGCACCAGGCCATCGCTCAAGTCAGACAGTGTCGACAGGTTGGTGTTCCTGGCTAAGATCTTCAATGGCTAGTGTTCGTCCCATTTATAATGTTTAAGGCTACCCATTCAGACGGTAGGGCAGGCTACATTAAACATGACAATCGTATTCATTTTCTGTTAGCTGACTAACTCATACAGCAATACCTTTTTGTCCACTAGATGGCAGCACACAACAGATATTTCCCCTCTAGCTACATAGAGAAGCTAGCCTGACGGTGTCATACTCTAATTCTAGTCAGAATTTGAGTCTGATACTGACCCATTGGGCTGTGATTATGGGGCGTGTTTCAACGAACCAGGGAAAAAAATGCCTCTTCGCTCAATTGGATACCTACAACCAATCAGAGCAACATAGTATGACCATCTGATACATTAAAACTTTTACCGGATCCCGTAGGAAGGACGGCAAAAACATATTTTCGATCGACAAATGCCTTAATCGCGTTTCTCTGTTCCTCTTGCAAAATGAATGCGCTGTCAATATCTGTGAGATATGCCTGCTCACATACTTATTAGCAGCAAGGCTAGCTAACTACTATGTGTATCAATAGATTTTT
Organism: Sprattus sprattus; assembly: GCF_963457725.1. NCBI lineage: Eukaryota > Metazoa > Chordata > Actinopteri > Clupeiformes > Clupeidae > Sprattus > Sprattus sprattus. Next base: position 26,456,365 of record NC_137922.1, on the reverse strand, counting down.
TTGTCTAAGCGTTAGCAATAACCTATCAATAATGGTCTAGAGCGCTTCAGTTAAGACCTACAATCCTCGGCAACATTCATGTTGCACATACACAACTTACCGAGTCAATGTAGACATTAAAAAGTCGTGTATATAGCTTAAATCACATAAAATATGTCCCACTAAGCTCCCGAGACGCCGCCGTCTTGGAAAGATTTCTAATCTATATACATCTAATCAACTCAAGCGTTGGTTGGTCATCTGTCCATCATCGTATAAAGCCCGCCCTGACAATTTGATTGGTACGACAGAATCCTGACTTCTGATACTCTCTCCCCATACTGCTCAAAGCCAGACCGAATCTCCCTGAACACACCCACAGACACAGACACACTCCTCAGTGCTCAGCCTGAGGGCTTTCACTGAAGTTTGACTATGAAGCTGATCAAGACAAATAAGATAAACAAACACCGACAGGAGAGAGACACAGACACAGACCATGGTCACCAGTTCAAACCTCAACGCAGGGAGAAGGTGGAGAGGACCTGGTGGACTCTAGAGGCCCTGAAGTAGGTGGGACGGTGAGGATAGATGTAGGTGTGACATCAGGATGGATGCGTGACGTCAGGATGGATAGTGAGGCGAAAGACACAGGGGGCTTATTTGCTCCCTGAAACAATCCAGTTAGAAAAGCAGGAGGTTATACACTTTGGGCAGGAAACCATGGCCACCATATTTGTCTACACAGGGTGTGGGGGTATATATATACATATTTACTACTGGCCTGCTTGCCCAAGGGCTCTGTTTGGACAGGTCAGATGCATGACTCATTTCATCACAGTGGGATTTGAACCTCTTACCATCAACATTGCAAACTGCATACTTACCACTGCAGCACCAGAATCCTGTCCCCCCATGCATCTCCTGTATGTTTGAGGGTCACATAGTGAGCACCGATAATGTGGCTCCGCAATAAATTATCCCACTTATTCATTATTCATATTACTCATGTGTTGAATGATGTAAAATAGCTTAACAGGACACATGTTATGTCCAGCAACAACATAAAGATGGGGGTCAACATAAGTCAAACCCAACAATATGTATTGACTGATCTTAAAAGTATTGGCTTACAAAAGCCAAATAAGTCATCAGATAGAAAATAACTCAGTGTGAGTGCAAGTAGCGTATGTGCTGTTTCTCTCAGCTATCTCTTCAGTTCAGAGAAGATGTCACCTTAATGTGTTAAAACTTAGAGATGTGGCAAGGTACCAGAGTGTGGTGAGTATGGTACCAGAGTGTGGTTGGTATGGTACCAGAGTGTGGTGAGTATGGTACCAGAGCGTGGTTGGGTATGGTACCAGAGCGTGGTGGGTATGGTACCAGAGCGTGGTTGGGTACGGTACCAGAGCGTGGGTGGGTATGGTACCAGAGCGTAGTTGGGTATGGTACCAGAGCGTGGTGGGTATGGTACCAGAGCGTGGTTGGGTACGGTACCAGAGCGTGGGTGGGTATGGTACCAGAGCGTGGTTGGGTATGGTACCAGAGCGTGGTTGGGTACGGTACCAGAGCGTGGTGGGTATGGTACCAGAGCGTGGTTGGGTATGGTACCAGAGCGTGGTTGGGTACGGTACCAGAGTGTGGTTGGATATGGTACCAGAGCGTGGTGGGTATGGTACCAGAGCGTGGTTGGATATGGTACCAGAGCGTGGTGGGTATGGTACCAGAGCGTGGTGAGTATGGTACCAGAGCGTGGTTGGGTACGGTACCAGAGCGTGGTTGGGTATGGTACCAGAGCGTGGTGAGTATGGTACCAGAGCGTGGTTGGGTATGGTACCAGAGCGTGGTTGGGTACGGTACCAGAGCGTGGTTGGGTACGGTACCAGAGCGTGGGTGGGTACGGTACCAGAGCGTGGGTGGGTACGGTACCAGAGCGTGGTTGGGTACGGTACCAGAGCGTGGTTGGGTATGGTACCAGAGCAACTCAGTCGACAGCAGATGGTCAGGGACCTGGATGACTCCAGGCCTAGGCACTTACAAGAAAACAGTGTTTACTTTACTATAAAGAGGTTTCACTTTTCAAACTAAATGTTAAGTCAAGCAACTTGGGCCATTTTACACTAACCAACTTTAGCTACTCACAACTGAGAGGAGTTTTGATCCTGCATCCTCAGGGAGTACACCCCGCATGGTGTAAACATGGGTTCCCCTAGTATAGAAAAAGGCTCAGCAATGTCAAACTGAAGGACACCAACCTGGAAGGATGCAGAGATTGAGTTTTTAGGTATTTTGTAATTACTCGTCTATATAATCCGAAATGTTAAGAAAAATGTGGGTTTCGTGGTCACACATCCATACCTTTCCCTATTTTTCCATATATATATATAAATCCAGTTTGTAGTTTTAAACAGTCAATTATGACGCACATTTTTCAGCTTCTTGATCATTGGTTGGACATACAATAATACAACATTGGTGGTGATGGCAGAATCAAAGAGAGCATAAATAGTCATAGTCATAGTCGTCTGATTGTAGACCCAAGTACATTTACCGCAGATGCTGCCAGAGAGGTCCGAAACTCTTTAGAGGTGATGTGTGGGTTGACTTTTACCTGATTTATTCTTCTCCTGGTGCTTCTTGGTGATGGTCTTGATGGGCGTCCACTTCTAGGCAGAGATGCGGTCATGTTGAATGCCCTCCATTTCAAAATAATTTGTCTTGGATGGATGGATGGAGCTGGAATCTTTTGGAGATGGTCTTATAGCTTTCCCAAGACGATGGGCTGTCAGTACCTTCTTCCTGATGTTTTCGGATATCTCGTTTCCTCTCGGCATTGTTGATCTGTGTGGGTACACCTTGGCACTACAGTAGTTTGGTTGGTTTCCTCTCTCTTTTAATCTGTGTTGCCCAAACCTTTCCCTAAGGATGTCTCAGATGATCGGTTTGCTCAATTGACTAATTAATCACCCAAATAAGTTTCACTGAATCTGTTACCTGCTTGACTTTATCAATTCAGCTGGGGGTTCACTTACTTTTGAAATGGACTAATTCCATGTTTCATGTAGTTTTTCGGCTACTCAAACAATTTCCTCTTACCAAGTACATGCAAATGATAAACATAAACCTGACATTTCATCTATGGAAAATTGGTGATAAAAAAATGAAAAATCATGGTAAAACAACAGAAAACGCTTAAGTGCTCAAGGGGTTCACATACTTTCAAGTGGCACTGTATGCTCAAAATAAATGACATCACCATATAATACAGCACCTGACGCAGTTTAATAGATAGTATTAGTGAGTAGATCCTATCAACACAAATCTTAATGAGATCAACAGTGCAGGGAGGGTGGGGTGGGGTAAGACACTTGCACTTACATTCCTGCACTTTTTTTTTCTTTTGTATGTCGTTTTTCTATTTCTTATGTAAAAGTAGTATTTATTGTTACACCAGGTTTGTATTGCTCTTAGCTTGACTGTTCACTCCCTTGTACGTTGCTTTGGACAAAAGCGTCTGCTAAATGACAATGTACATGTAGACACCCTTAGTGATGGCTAAGAGTGAGCCCTTTCTATCTTCTGAGAGAAGCCGGTCCTCTTCCAGAGTTCACCATGCTGTGGCCACATGTTTCTACAGTAGCCCAGAAGGGACAAACCATAACACTGGCACCAGAGAAGGCCTTTCGCATTTTTATGGCACCCGACAGCCACCGTAGCATCTCATACATGCTTGGAAAAGGAGTATTCAGTTTAGTTGCAATCTACAGCTTCACAGCTAGATGCCATTAAATCCAACCTTACTGCACTATATCCCTCTGAGCCTAGAGGGATATACATTTTTTTGTTCTTGTTGTCAATATGCCTTTAGAGTTCTGTGAGAAAATAAATGAAAATACACCGGTTTACAGAAAACATCTGAAGTTTATTTCAAGGTGTTTGCTGAAGACATTAAAAGAGAAACACACTGAGGTGCTGCATTTTAATTTAAGATCATAAAAGCCATTAAATAAACATTGGGTACACATCTGCTATAAAATGAAGGGAATGTCAGTTCATTAAAAGCCAATAAAATAAACATTGGGTACACAACTGCTATAAAATTAGGGGGGTGTCTGTTCATTCAAAGCCATGAAAATAAAAGCCATACACAAGAAATAAAACATTATAAGACCACGTTAGAGACTCTTATTCCTGAGTTATTTAGAGCATGAATATGTACGCGTGTTCCTGAATTGTCTGTTAATATACGATGCAAGCGTGAGGTGTATTGGCACGCCATAGGCGACAGACTTGGCTCCAATCAGGTGTGGGTGTGTGTGTGTGTGTGTGTGTGTGTGTTATCTGAGATACACTGGCAGGCCGTAGGCGACTGGGGCAGCTCCAATGATGTGTGTGAGGCGTGCCTGTGTGCGTGCAGCAGGCAGGTGTGAGAGCAGTGAAGAGCCCCGCCCCCCAGAGAGCCAGGAGCGCAACAGCGCCACCGTCAGGCGATCGATGTCACGGTCAGTCACGTCCCACAGGTTACCTAAAACCAGAGGACTACAGAGAGAGACACACACACACACACACACACACACACACACACACACACACACACACACAGAATAAAAGAGTATTAGTCATATGCCAGAGTTTAGAGAAACACAAACACCAGTGCCACAATGATAGTGTGTGTATATATGTAGAATGTTAGTGAGCATGTGTATGTGGTGTATGTTGACTGCTTGTGTGTGTGTGTGTGTGTGTGTGTGTGTGTGTGTGTGTGTGTGTGTGTGTGTGTGTGTGTGTGTGTGTGTGTGTGTGTGTGTGTGTGTGTGTGTGTGTGTGTGTGTGTGTGTGTGTGTGTGTGTGTGTGTATTACCAGCCAGCGCTGATGTAGTTGAGGACTATCCCCGTCCCCTCCTGCAGCCCGTTGACACTCAGGGCTGCACTACTGCATCCGAACAGCAGGGCGGCGGCACGCACCTCCCCCTTCAGCAGGCGCCCCGAGTCCAAGAAACGAGCTCCTGCCCCGTGACCCACGTAACTATGGAAACAACAGTCACACAGGGAAAAGAGAATAAATGTAAGAGTTCCCGATTCATTAAACACACACTTCTACATAATAACACACACACACACACACACACACACACAAACAAACACACACACACACACACCAGTCACACACACACACACACCTCCACCCGTGTGTGTGTGTGTCCGGTGTTCTCTGATGTGTGTGTGTGTGTCAGGCATTGTCAGATGCGTTGTGTAAGTCCATGTAAGGTGTGTGTATCTCACATGTAAAGGTCTTTGGTTGCCATGGCTTCCTGTAGTTTTCCTGGATCAGGGGCAGAGCCACACACACCTTGCCACGCCTCCTCACTGGGAAAGGAGGACAAAAAGACACAGTCACATCACATCACTAACAAAATCACGTCACAAGGGATCCAGAATCTGACTGCTCCCTTTACTCAACCCAGACACACCAGGACAGAACACTGGCTCCCATGGCAATGATACTTCCGTCCTTCTTATCTTATCTATGGGTTAATGTTCCGTTATACTGATCTATGGGTTTATGTTCCATTATATTGATCTATGTGTTTATGTTCCATTATATTGATCTATGGGTTTATGTACCATCATATTTGAGTTACTTAGTTACATCCACCTAGTCACTAACTATGCAATCCTCCGAGACGGACCCAAACTTACTCGAGATTACGTACTTTCATACGGCCCCGAACTAACTCCACTAGATTAATTTTACACGGCCCCAAACAAACTCCCGTTAGATTACTTTCATACGGCCCCAAACTAACTCTGCTAGATTACTTTTATACTGCATATGGCATCCTATCACATTCCACTAACTAGCTCCCGGGTGTCAGATTGAAATTAGGGTGAAGTATGTAAGAAAGTATTGTAAGTAGGTATGGTAAAGATAAGTAGGTATGTTAAAGATAAGTAGGTATGGTAAAGATAAGTAGGTATGGTAAATAAGCAGATCCACCGTCCCTGATTGGTCAGTTGTATGTCGTGTTTACAGTGACACCAACATTATAGCACAGGCAAGTGTGTTTTATGCTGTGTGTGTGTGTGTGTCTGCGTGTGTGTAGAAATATGTTCATGAATTTGGGTGTGTGTAATCATGTCAGTGAGTGTGTGTGTGTGTGTGTGTGTGTGTGTGTGTGTGTGTGTGTGTGTGTGTGTGGAAAAGTGTTCATGAATTTCGGTGTGTTAACTCATGTCAGTGAGTGGTTGTGAGTGTGTGAGTGTGTGTGTGTTACCTGATAAACCAGTCTTTGAAGCGCTGCTCTGTATCCGGGAGGTTTCCATCAGGGTTCAGAAGATAGAACACCTGTTGAGGGTCCACACCCTGCGCCAACACACACTCAGCATCCATCTACACACACACACACACACGCATAGAGACACAGACACACACCCACACAGAGACACTCTCTCACACACACACACACACACACACACACACAAAGACAGACAGACAGACAGACAGAGACAGA
>NC_137922.1:26382374-26442374 GCF_963457725.1 Sprattus sprattus | reverse complement strand
CGCACCGGAGAACAGATCCTCCAGCGACACCTGCTGCTTAGCTGCTATCGCTTGGCAACAGGCCACTCCCCTCAGCGCCAGCAGCTCCGCCCTGAGTGCCAGCAGCTCTGCCCATGTATGCCCTTTTGGGGTCGCAACCTTTAACCCCTTCTCCAGAACCTCCCGCAGCTCAGGGCTCAGCTGAGGGTGCTGTCCCATCATGCTCTCTGCCTGCCCGACTAACGCTCGCGCCATGGGCAGGCGCACCGCTGGGTGGAGGTGTGTGTCGGTGTGTGTGCAGGACTGCACCAGGCTGCTGATGCCTCGGATGAGAGTGTGTGAGAGACTCTGGCAGCGCCACATACACACACGGTACAACCGCAGGGCAGCATTGGAGTGTGTGTGTCTGCTGGACTTCAGGGGTTTTGTCTTTGGGTGTTTCTGATATGCGAGCGCAGCAGAGACCAGAGCCCAGCTCACACAAACACGGCTCAGAGTCAGGTCGGAGCACACGGCACACACACACTCAGGGGCGTGGCTCAGATTCCCCAGCCAATCACAACGCTTCTTCAGAGGTGGGGAGGAGCCCTGCTCGCTGGACACACCCACACCTTCAACCACAATTCGTGGAATTGGCCGAGAGGACAGGAGCCCATCAGTGTCATCGCTAGGCTCCTCCCCTTGGGTCTCAGGAGGCGGAGCCTGGAGGTCAGCTGGCATCAGGCCTTTACGAGGATTCAGCTTCACATCGGAGTTCGGTTCGCCTGAAGAATCTACACACACACACACGCAGGAAATAAACACACCTTGTGGTTTCCCTCCAACCATTCAACCTCTCTGTATGGTGCATGACCCTTCTCAACATCTGGAGTCAGTAGCCCACACCATCACAGGCTGGAGCTCTTTTAAAGGGCTACACACACACACACACACACACACACACACACACACACACTTGCTGGGGCTCTCTTAAAGGGCTGTAAATTGCCAGACATGACAGACTTGAAGACCTGATGGACACAGACCCCACAGACAAAGGCTAAGCAGATGAATAAACGCACTCTTGTCCGACCTGAATGGGTTAATTCTAGGGCTGTAACGATACACCTACCTCACGATTCGATTCGTATCACGATTCTTGACCCACGGTTCGATACACCCCACGATATTATTATTATTATTATTATTTATTTATTTTTTACCCTACAATTTTTAAAATATATTTTCTAATTCACATTACAATAAGTATGAGCTATAAAAAAAAAATGAAGAAACAATTTATAACCAAATTTTGAGGTTTTTATTACTCAAAGCAATGCTGTTGAAAAATATTCAACAAACTTCTGAAAAAGTAGGCTTGAACATAGCCATAAAATATGAGCAATGGTATTCGGAGAAGTTGACAGCACTGTGTTGTAGCTGATGAGAAGTGTTTCTAACGAACTGAAAGCTGTAAATCAAAAGGAAACCGGGGGACGGCTGGCGAGTCTTACTGAGAAGACAGCGTCGGAGTCCACGGTACAAAGTGATTTGCACGGCGGACAGGTGTATTTCTCTCTACTCTCTCCCTCCCCCTCCACTCGTGTCTCCTCCCGTTAGCCTTCTGCCACTCCATATTCTCCACAGTAGCACTGGGCTAAGAGTTAGCTACCGCTGCGGCTAACGATAACGACCAAAGGTAACGATACGTGAAATGGACAGTTGACTGACTTCCGTGAGTGAAATGGACACTTGACTGACTGGTGAATTGAGCAGCACGAACTTTATGGACAGTTACATTGCAGTGGATGGACTTAATGCCTTAAATAGTATTGAAGCTACTGTGATTTCATACGTACTATTTTGTTGGTTGAATTGAATAGTTAATGTGAAAAGTGATTCCCTGTGTTCAGTGGCGGACCTAGTCATTTGGGGGCCTAAGGCGAACATAGCCAGGGGCCCTCTTCATCCGTCCTTTTAATGCAAAAAAAAAAAAAAAGGGGCCACCTCAAAGCAGGGGCGGACTGGGGGAAAAAAGTGGCCCGGGATTTGTCTGTCAGAGCGGCCCACTTAATATACGGCGCGTTGCCCGCCCAATGTATGCAAAATACCCATACACTTAACATAATTTTAGATGATTACAAAGAAATAACATTATATATGTTTTTTAATAACATTTGAATCCACAAATTTGCCTGGATGGACACATGGAATACAATGATACTGGCTATTGTAACACTCCAAGGTAGGTATAGTTTGCTAGATGAATATGCTTAACTCTGGGCTAGTATCAGATGGTTAGGCCTATATGTATAACTACAGAGCCTTTAGGAATAAATGTCCGCAGAGAAAGAGTACACAATTTTTTTGATAATGATTAGGGCGACCTACATTAAGCAATATCATTTTTTTTGTACGCTGATTAACTCATACAGCAATACCTTTTTGTATAGTAGATGGCAGCACAAAATATTTCCCCTCTACCTAAATAGCTACAGTAGCTAGTTATATGGAAGAAAGTTGCATTCAGGAGCCTTCATAAGCAAACATGATTTGGCTCCACATTAAATTATCCCACTTTTTCATTATCCACATGTCTCAAATGTTGTATGATGCAACATAGCTTTACAGGACACATACAATATGTCCAGTAACAACGTAAAGAAGGGGGCAACATATAAGTCAAAACCAACTATATTTATTGACTGATCTCGAAAGTATTGGCTTACAAAAGCTAAATAAGTCTTCACAAAGAAAATAACTCAGTGTTAGGGCAAAAAGCGAACATTCACACTGTACAACCTATGAAAAGTGACAGTGGTAGCCTACAAAAAAGAAATACAGACCGCGTTAGCCACTTCACAGCGTGCTAGCCATGATTTTCTTTCGTTCCAATTCTTGGATGTAGGATTCCACCATATGTAGAAACCTGTTGAATCGATACATTTGGTGTAGGAAGTCCTAATTGTTTTGTTGTCAATTTATCTTAATCAATTTATCTAAAAAAATCTCCTTTTCCTGAAAGCAGTTCGTCACCACAATCGCCCTTAAGGTCCGCCGCCACTGGTTTGAACTTTATTGTAGAAATGAACAGAATAGAACATACGATGGGGTGTAAACATCAGTGGTAATGGTAGTGTTGCATGCTGGGTGTGTGATTATGTGTGTGTGTGTAGGGGTGTTAAAGGTGTCTACGAGCGAGACACGCAAGTATTAGGCTAGAGTGATTGTTTATTCGTTATTAAATGTCATAGTAAGACTGACGGAGGAGATTAGATTAGTAAAGAAAATAGTAACCATGAGTGTGAATACAGGTCACTAGGAGTAGTATAAATAGCAGACAGTGACTTTTCTTAGTTCTCATTAGAGGTATATCATGTATTCGGTGAAGCAAGGAAAACTGTCGCGACCGACGATATCTGCGGGAGGGCCGGTTCGTTATGAACTTGGGCCATCCCATCGGCCCATCGGTGCCTGGGTGGGCAATTTATCGTGGGCCTTCTGCTGGGTGGGGGCCTAAGGCAGTTGCCTAGTTCGCCTTAATGGTAGGTCCGCCACTGCCTGTGTTTTAAAAGAAAGGGTTCCCTGTGTTTTAAGAGAAAGGTTTAATTTGAAAGAAGCTATGTGATTTGTATTTGACTGAATTATTATTTGTATGATACTGCTGGGGAAAATGAGTTCTTTGTTTAGTTTAAATAAATGTTTTATATTTCCCGTTAAGGAAGTCTGGTCTATGGGAAGGGATGGGGTTATTGCGATGACTACATAGCTAACACATCACCGACCTGAAGTGTTTGAGATAACTGACGGGATTCCCACCCGTTACATATTACATTATTTTGCGAAAAATGGGGTCGACTTGGCAATGTGTATCTTGGTTCGACTTCCTTCATTACATTTTGAAATCCTGCGTCGTCTACCACAGAAAAGGGCTGCAGATCATTTGCCATGAATATTCACGTGTAGGCTTAGCGAACCAAACTTTTTGTATCACGTGACCACTGAGGGCATGTCGCGGTTCTGCCTCCTCGCATCGCGATGCAGGTTCGTGGCCCAGAGTTTCGCGATTTCTCGGTTCGATCCAATATCGTTACAGCCCTAGTTAATTCATCTTGAAATGTACCATAATGGACTGTTGAACCGCTGAAATTTGTTGGACTATTGATAAAATGTGTTGTAATTTGGAATAAAATAAAGTATATAAAATGTGTGTGTGTGTGTGTGTGTGTCTGTGCACCTGCTGTCAAGAGTGTGTTTACCTGTGCAGGACTCCAGGAGATTTTTGACCCTCTGTAGATCCAGAGCACTCTCTTCAGTCGACCCCTTCTGGAACTCCACCTCTGCCTTACACACCAGCAGCTCAGCACAGCTACACACACACACACACACACACACACAATTACATTACACTGCTCACTTTTAGAAATCTTACAATCCTTAGATTCCTATTTACCATTGAGAGCTGCTCTTTTACCGGTTAATGCTCACAAACACTGCTCTTACTGGTTAATGCTCTCTCAAACACACACACAGCATTAATTTGTTATTGATCACAGACACACAGCTCTAACTGGTTAACGCTCACACACACACCTTACTGGTTAATGCTCTCTCTGCCTCTCTCACACACACACACACACACACACACACACACACACACACACACACACACACACACACACACACACACACACACACAATTACTTACACTGCTCACTTTTAGAAATCACACAATCCTTAGATTCCTATTTACCATTGAGAGCTGCTCTTTTACCGGTTAATGCTCACAAACACTGCTCTTACTGGTTAATGCTCTCTCAAACACACACACAGCATTAATTTGTTATTGATCACAGACACACAGCTCTAACGGGTTAACGCTCACACACACACCTTACTGGTTAATGCTCTCTCTGCCTCTCTCTCACACACACACACACACACACACACACACACACACACACACACACACACACACACACACACAATTACTTACACTGCTCACTTTTAGAAATCACACAATCCTTAGATTCCTATTTACCATTGAGAGCTGCTCTTTTACCGGTTAATGCTCACAAACACTGCTCTTACTGGTTAATGCTCTCTCAAACACACACACAGCATTAATTTGTTATTGATCACAGACACACAGCTCTAACTGGTTAACGCTCACACACCTTACTGGTTAATGCTCTATCTCTCTCTCACACACACACACACACACACACACACACACACACACACACACACACACACACACACACACACACACACACACACACACACACACACACACACACACACACACACACACACACACACACACACACACACACACACACACACACACAATTACATTACACTGCTCACTTTTAGAAATTACACAATCCTTAGATTCCTATTTACCATTGACAGCTGCTCTTTTACTGGTTAATGCTCACACACACTGCTCTTATTGGTTAATGCTCTCTCTCAAACTCACACACACACAGCATTAAATTGTTATTGATCACAGACACACAGCTCTAACTGGTTAACGCTCACACACCTTACTGGTTAATGCTCACACACACACACACACACACACACACACACGTCTTACTGGTTAACGCTCTGCAGTTTGCTGGCGAGCTTCAGAGCCTCCAGGCACTGGACTTTGGCTTCATGAGCAGAACCAGATCTACTCCGCACACAGACCAGCCGACGCGAACACACACACACCTCAGAGAGCAACTGGTACTTCATCAGCAAACCATCACCTGCAACACACACACACACACAGGAGTTGGTACTTTAAAGCTCACTCACTCACCTCACTCACTCACTCACTCACTCACCTCACTCACTCACCTCACTCACCTCACTCACCTCACCTCACCTCACCTCACTCACTCACCTCACTCACTCACCTCACTCGATTGCTCGCACCAACGTGCACACACGAACACACACTCACACACGCACGCACACAGATGCGCGCGTACACACACTCAATCACTCACACACTCACCTGTGTTATCTTGTGCTGTGCTGCTACCGTTAGTGCTTGACCCACCATACAAGCCGTTGCCAAGCAACATGACAACCAAACTGTGCAACAGCTTCATGCCTTCATACTGAGCGACGTCAGGAGATATCAGTCCTGTAACACACACACACACACACACACACACACACACACACACACACACACACACACACACACACACACACACACACACACACACACACACACACACACACACACACAGGCAGACAGACACATGCACGCGCATGAACACACAAACACACACACACATTCTGACTCTGATAAATACCTAGAATCAGTTGCTCAGGTGGTTCATGTTGATTTGATTGCCACTGCTATTACAGACGTGTTACCAAATGATTTAACTATGTTACATTCACACATAATTGATTTAAAAGCTCTCATTATGGGGTCTGAAACACCCCTGATGTTGTCTTTATACAAAAGTTGAAGAGAAACGTCTTGGAGAGAGGTTGTGATTTCAACCTGTACACGGTCCCTAGCTGCAAATATCGGTGAGCTACATTGTGTATGCAATTAAAATGTGTGTGTGTGTGTGTCTCGTGCTGTGTGATTCTGGGATATAGTTTAGGAAGGTTGTTTGTATGTGTGTTTGTATGTGTGTGTGTGTGGCGTTCTGTGATTCTGGTGCATTACTCCATGGGGAGTCTGTGTTTGTGTGTTTGTGTTTGTGTGTGTGTGTGTGTGTTTGTGTAGCGTGCTGTGATTCTGGTACATAGTTCCATATGCAGAAAGTGTGTGTGTGTGTGTGTGTGTGTGTACCATGCTGTGTGATTCTGGTGCGTAGCTCCACAGGCAGGGAGTGTGTGTCCAGACTAAGGTAGGTGCTTGCTGTCTGGAGGGCCTGAGCCTTCAGCATGTAGAAGCCTTTGGAGTGCCTCTTCTCCACCTCACACAGCACCTCACACAGCCCACTCACCCCCCGCTCAACCTGGGATAGAGAGAGAGAGAGAGAGAAAGAGGGAGAGAAGAGGGAGGAGAGGGAGAGAGAGAGAAGAGGGAGGAGAGAGAGAAAGAGAGAGAGAGAGAGAGAGGATGAGAGAGGGAAGAGAGAGAGAGAGAGAGAGAGAGCAAGAAAGAGAGGAGAAAGAGAGAGAGAGAGAGAGAGTAAGGAGGGAGAGAGAGAGAGAAGAAGAAAGATAACTATTAAATATAGAGTGCAGGTTCTCCGGTAGTTCTCAAGGAAAAGCTTTTTCTCTAATAAAAAAATAGAGAAGGTAATTCATCTGTTGATTTCCTTTAATTATCAAACACAAGGTAGGAAGTCATTAGCAACCTCTGAGTAGCAAACTCAGATTTGAGACTGAGTAGTAAACTCAAATGTTTTAAAATGCGATGCATCGATAATCGTTTTATCGAGTTTGAATTAATACTCGATAATTGGTTTAGAATCAGTAATCGGTTTAGGATCGAATCGTTGACCTCTGAATGGGAATCGAATCCTGAGTTGCCAACAGATTCCCACCCCCTTATTAACACACAGACATGTGTCTGCATGAGTGTGTTTTAAGATGCGTCTGCAAGAGTATGTTTAAAACTTAGAACCTCACGTGTGTGTGTGTGTGTGTGTGTGTGTGTGTGTGTGTGTGTGTGTGTGTGTGTGCGTGCATGCATGTAATACCTCCCCAGTGCTGTAGTAGAGTGTGACTCTGAGCAGTTTGACTGACGTGGAGATGAGAGCAATGTTACTGGAAGCAGCTTCACCGGTCACACACTCCTCAGCCTGTTCCAGATACACCTGCTCACACACACGTTAACACGGATACACACACATTAAAACAGATGCACACTGACATGGATGAAATTTGTAGGATTAATCTCTACATTTAAAGCACAATGACTTACACAAAATGAATTATCAACCCATTAGTCTCAGGTGGTGCTTAAGGAATATGATTACAGAAGGGCCTGGCAATAACCCAGTCAGTAACCCAAGGTTAACCCTAACCCAGTCAATAACCCAGTCAATATCGATAAAACAACATAATTAAAATAGTAATTTGTTTAGTCAAGGCTCCTCTTTTCTTTATACAATGTATGAGAGTGTGTGTGAGGGGTAGAAGAGTGTTTGCTTACAAGAGTGTAAACTGTGTGTGTGTGTGTGTCCGTAGGTCTGTTGCTCAGCTCTTGGCACCACTAAAATTCAGAATAAGATCCCAACCAAATACTTTCAATGCTGGCTCTCCTTTTTTGATCCACTATCAATCTTCTATGCATCATATAATCTTGTATGTGTATCTACTCTGTGTGTGTGTGTGTATATATATATACAGCCGTGGAAAAAATTAAGAGACCACTTAAAAATGATCAGTTTCTCTGGTTTTACTATTTATTGGTATGTGTTAAAGTAAAATGTACATTTTAGTTTTATTCTATAACCTACTGGCAACATTCCTACCAAATTTCAAATAAAAATATTGTCGTTTAGATAATTTATTTGCAGAAAAATGACAATTGGTCAAAATAGCAAAAAAGATGCAGTGTCTTCAGATCTCGAATAATGCAAAGAAAACAAGCTCATATTCATTTTTAAACTACACAATTCTAATGCTTTAACTTAGGAAGAGTTCAGAAATCAATATTTGGTGGAATAACCTTGATTTAAAATCACAATTTTCATGTGTCTTGGCATGCTCTAGTTGCATTAGTATTGTGTAGTTTAAAAATGAATATGAGCTTGTTTTCTTTGCATTATTCGAGATCTGAAGACACTGCACTTTTTTGCTATTTTGACCAATTGTCATTTTTCTGCAAATAAATGATCTAAATGACAATATTTTTATTTGAAATTTGGTAGGAATGTTGCCAGTAGGTTATAGAATAAAACTAAAATGTACATTTTACTTTAACACATACCAATAAATAGTAAAACCAGAGAAACTGATAATTTTGAAGTGGTCTCTTAATTTTTTCCGCGGCTGTATATATATACAGTGGTGGCCAAAATTATTAGAACACCTGACAGATCTGTGAATAATTACCTTTTTTTTGCCTCGGAAACATTATTTAATTTCATAATGTTCATGAAACATGCAGATGGCTGTTCTGAGCACAACAAATATCAGATGAAGTGAGTCCTACTGTTTTTATCCACTTTTAACTTTAATATGTGGTACGCCCACCTTTTGCAGCAATTACAGCAGCACATCTCTCTGGCATAGAGTCAATATATTTCTTGAGAACTTCAACACTAGTGTTATCCCATGCCTTCTGCAACTCAAGCCAAAGGCTTTCCTTGGAATTTACAATAGATCTGTCGAGTTTATTTTCCAACTTGCCCTGAATTTGCTTGATGGGTTTGAAGTCCGGACTTTGAGAGGGCCGGTCCATCATTTTCAATGTTCCAGCAGATTCCTTGTCGCCAGTAGATCCGGCAATAGTTAAAATAATGTTTAGGGTCATTGTCCTCTTGGAAAATAAATCCAGGCCCAATAAGACGTTTCCAAGAAGGAACTCCGTGCCTCACCAGAATGTTATGGTATACTTTTGTATTCATGATGCCATCAATTAAGCCAAAGTCACCTGTTCCTGAGACTTAAATTGCACCCCACACTATAATACTACCCCCTCCTCGTTTAACTGTTGGCACTAATTTTTATATCTCTCCCCCTCACTTCGTGAAACACACACACTTTGCTTGTTGCCAAACTATTCAAACCTGGACTCATCAGTACACAACACTTACAACCAATCTTTCTTTGTCCATTTCTTGTGTTCTTTTGCAAATTTCAGGCGTTACACTCAATTGTTCTCTTTCAGTAGTGTTTCTTTGCTGCTATTCTGCCAAAACGTCCTTCTTCTCCCAGTTTCCGACGGACAGTTCTTGAAGACACTGTTGCACCATTAGTCATTGTGATGTTGATCTTGTCACACAGTTCTTGTTAAGTCTTTCTTCGGTCCTGAAGACTGAGAATTTTGAGATGCTTCACTTGTGTGTCTGAGAGTTGCTTTTTGAAACTTCTCCCCTTTCGGTTCTGGTGCCATGGTGGTCTAAAGTGTACTTTACAGTGCTTGGACTGCATCTCAAGTCCTTGGCTATGCGGCAGTAACTCCAGCCAGCATAAAAAAAGCCTTTATTCGAACCCGTTGCTCACTCGTTAGCTCCTTCACTTTAGCCATGTTCAAAGAGCAACATGTGCTTCAAGACTGCTTCTAGAGGCTTTGGATCTATACCATTTGGTGGTGTGGCCCCAGTGACAAAACCCTGATGTTACCAATCACTTAATGAGCAGGATAGGCCTTGTACATGCAAAAGAATCGCCGAGCTGTGTCCTTGCATCACCATCAATTTAACCACAATAACACCTGACAATGATTACACAAGTAGTTTTGCTTCTTCTGTGCAGGAACATGATTGTGTGAAATTGACAGTGAAAAAGGCCTAGCTTGTTTTTGTACGGACAATGACCTAAATCTCATTATGATGGCTCTATTCTATGGTTTATAGAGCATAATGATGACTTTGTAGATATTTCATTAGTTTTTAGGGTATTTTAATAGCCAATTCAACAAAAACACCTGAAAACTCTTAAATATGTCTAGTGTTCTAATAATTTTGGCCACCACTGTATATATATATATATATATATATATATATATATATATATATATATATTATTCTTAAGCATAATAATCCATCTGCCTGCCTCTGATTCTCTCTTCTCCTTCTTTCCTCCTTTTTTATCTCTATCTCCCTATACCTAGCTGGCCCAAAGCAGATGGGTCCCCCCTTATGACCTGGGTTTTGCTTAAGGTTATTTTCCTTTTAAAGGACGTTTTTTCTTTTCACCTTATGGCCGGTTCACACTACACGATTGTTGAACATTCCCTCACGATTTAACATGTCACACTATGCGATCACAGAGCCACGACTTCGGGCTTCGTCTTGGTCGGAAGACTGGCCACACTACAAGATCACGAATATTTGTATCCAGTTGCCTAGGTAGCAGCTAGCTACTTTTGATAGCCTACCTCAAAAATGTACGTAGCCTATCAAACGTCAATTTCCAGGTAAGACTGGAAATAGACTACTTTAAAACCAACATTTTGTAACCTACATTTACAATAATAACAGTTTAACAGGCTGGACATTCGTTATACACGGGCCAAAGTGAGGTTTATGCTAGGTTTACGCTATGTCAACAATGGATACGTCATTGCGATTCCCCCAAAAATTCTGACATGCCAGACTTTTTAGTCGTGGGGTTTTCGAACGTCGCAGATGAATACATCGCAGGTCGCAAGTATGTCACACTACAAGACCTCGCCTCGTCGCAGACTTTTCAAAATCGGACCTGATCCTGCAAATTTGTCGGCGACTAAGAAATCAGGGCAAAATCGGGCTGAAATTGTGTAGTGTTCTGAGCTCTGTAAACCATCTAGAGACAATTTCATAAATAAAATAGAATTTTAGTAAGTTGGGTCTCGGTAGATAGCCGTGTGTGTGTGTGTGTGTGTGTGTGTGTGCGTGCACATTTTATCTGTGCTGTCAGTCAACCAGCTTAATCAGCACACATGCAGATTGGTATGTGTGCGTGTCTAATATGTATATGTGTGTGTGTGTGTGTGTGCGTTACCCGTGCTCCTTCACTCTCCCCCAGTTCCAACATCACACGTGCAGCGTGGCACAGGGCAGTGGCACAACCCTGGGCATCACCAAGGCAACGGGACAAACGGAGAGCCAGCTGGTAGCTCTGCAGTGCCTCCAGAGGCTGCAGGAGAGAAAGAAAACACACACACGTAAACACACATATCCAAAAACACACACACACACGCAGCAGGACAAACAGAGATCCAGCTTGTAGCTCTGCAGTGTCTTCAGAGGCTGCAGGAGAGAAAGAAAACACACACACGTAAACACACATATCCAAAAACACACACACACACGCAGCAGGACAAACAGAGATCCAGCTTGTAGCTCTGCAGTGTCTTCAGAGACTGAAGGAGAAAAAAATGCTAGCATACTAAATGCTAACATGCTACCTGATGTCTTTATAGTGTGTGTGTGTGTGTGTGTGTGTGTTCTCACCTTGCTCATGAGTGTGTACAGGGAGGCCAGCAGGAAGAGGGAAGCAGCGGTCTGTGCAGGATATCTGACTCCAGGGACCGCCCCCTCAGTTATTAGCTCCGCCCACAGAAATAGACTCCTGTTTAGAGCAGCCAGACGATCTAGGGGGGTTAAGGGGGGGGAGGGAGATGAATAAACCCAGCATCATCCCCAATAAACAAACCAATACATTTGGATTATCAAAGTAAAAGCAATTGGAGTCATTTTCAGCATTGGGTCGCCTTACAGCATTGTGCCTAAAAACGTTTGCACAGCTCTCTGCACATGTGTGCACATGTGTGTGCCTGTGTGTGTGTATGTGTGTGTGTGTGTGTGTCGTGTGTGTGTGCCAAAGCCTTTGACACTGTGCAGAGACCTGCTGTGGGACATCCTGCCCCGGTTTGGATGCCCTAACAAGTTTGTCAACATCCTCCGACATTTTCTTGACTGTATGAATGCTAGGGTGACAATAGGAGGACAAGAGTGTGTCTGTGTGTGTGTGTGTGTGTGTGTGTGTGTGTGTGTGTGTGTGTTTTCATGACTGTTTGAATGCTAGGGTGACAAGAGTGTGCCTCCTTCCCTGTGTGCACAGGGGTCAGGCAGGGGTGTGTGCTACATTTACATTTAGCAGACGCTTTTATCCAAAGCGTTTTACAAGGATCTATATTCATTTTACATCTACACTGATGGCACACTGCACATCAGGAGCAATTAGGGGTTCAGTGTCTTGCTCAAGGGCGCTTCGACAGTAAGGAATCGAACTAGCAACCTTCTGATTACTAAACGACTTCTCTACCTCCTGTACCACTGTCACCCCTGTACTAGCACCAGTGCTCTTTAACATCTTCCTCCTATGCGTCACCCAGCTTCTCCATAAGGAAATTGAGGATAACAGCGGGCTGACAGTAGTCTTTAGGCTAGATGGCAACCTCTTCAACATCAGCAGACTGCAAGCAACCACCAAGCTGCACAGAGTGAGGGTCCTTGAGCAGCAGTATGCAGATGACTGCGCTCTTGTGGCTCACACTCCACAAGACCTCCAGGCTATCCTAGATGCAGCTGTGAAGGCTTACAGCAGGATAGGGCTGACCATCAACATCACCAAAACAGAGGTAGTCTGTCAGTGGAGAACCAACATCCCATCCACACCACCCATCTTCACCATCACTTATAAGCATCTGTCTGTAGTACCATCATTCAAATACCTGGGGAGTATCCTCTTTGAGGACAACAACATCGACAATGAGGTCCAGAAGAGAACAGGCGCAGGGTCTTACAAAACGTATTTCTCCACACACAAATTTCTCTATCAAGTTGTGTGCATCACCACCCTCCTCTACAGTTGTGAAGCCTGGGTCACTTACAGCCGCTGTGTGAAGTCCCTGGAGCACTTTCACATCCGCTGTCTCCAGGGGCCGGTATTTCAAAACTTGTAATCCAGATCAGAATGATCCGGATAACCAAATCCCCCTGTCCTCAGTCACGGATCAACCTGATCTATACCATTATTTCAAAACTTTGCCGGATTGGATCAGAGTGATCCTCATACCGGCAGACTGGGATGTCCAAATCCGTCCCGCCCCCTGGATCACAGACAGGAAAAAGGAACTGGAGTGAACTTTTTACCAGAAAAATGAGAAGCTAGCACAACTATTGTCACTGAATAAAAGTATAATCTTGGCCAGTGTTGATGCGTCCTAAGACTAGATGAAAGGCAATCATTATATTGAGTTAACCAATTACGTAAATCAGCACAAAGTTGAAAGAATAGCTCGGCGATGTCAAATAAAGCCGAGTTCGCGCTAATGCGAGCTAACGCTGCTCCATTGACTCCTGTGTTAAGGAGCTAACAAGCTAGTAAATACGCAAGCGTCTGTATGTCGCGGTCCACAGTCCATTTGAATGCATTTACTCGCAAGGCATTGTGTGTAGATTTCAAAATGTGTTGTATATACAAAAGGGACAACCATAAAACATTAATATTTGTTTTTCTTTACAGATGTTTGTGGAAAGGAAAGAGAGGCAGTTAACATAGACCTGCTCCAAATGGCATAACCTTTTGAGCTTTGGAAATGAAAATTAATAGTGTGTGCTGCTGAATGCATGTTAATAAATACATTTGACTGATTTTCAGTGGATTCTTTTATCAGTACTAGGTATAACTTAACAAAAAGTGTAACTTAAATAAGGCATTAATATTCAAACTTTCGCTGTGTTTTCTGAAAAAGAAAGGAAAGTGCAAAGAAAATAAACATTGATCAAACATCAGTGAATTACTGTATCAAACAAAGAACTTTGGGAGCAGTTACACCTAAACCGTTCAAAACTTTACATGTAATCTCCCTCAAATCCACCTCTGAGGTGGGATCAGGGTGATCCTGATTTTAAGGATCAAACTGATCCAGATTTCCCACTTAAATTTTGAAATACTCAACAGCAGTGTTAAATCCAGATCAAAGGCAGAATTGGATTCCCAAATCTGAATCTGAATCTTCAGGATCAGATTTGCTTTGAAATACCCGTTTTTAGGATCTGATCAGGATTTAATCCAATCCAGGAGGATTAATCCTGTTGGATCATTTTGAAATACCGGCCCCAGCACATGATTCACTTGGCATGACCGAGTGCCATACACACTAAGATCCTCAGGAGAGCAAGGGGGTATTCGTCGTAAGGGCTTAAGTGAAGTTGATCAATTGTCCTATTAGCCCGTTTGAATAACCAAGATGATTGAGAACTGGATATATCGGGTCGTCGAGGTCTTATCGGCGGTCTTACCATTTAATTACCCGTTAATTTGTGTGTTATGTGTGTGTGTGTGTGTGTGTGTGTGTGTGTGTGTCTTACTGGTGTGTTGTGTGAGGTTGAAGTTTAGTGTATCTGTATGAGAATCTGTGTGTCGTGTGTGTCGTGTGTCTGTTGTGCATGTGTTCGTGTGTGCGTGTGTGCGCCGCGTGTGTGTGTGTGGGTGTTTGTGTGTCTTACTGGTGTGTTGTGTGAGGTTGAAGTTCAGGCCCTCGTAGACCAGCACGCTCTCCTTCACTCTCTCTCGGTCTTCCTGGTCCAGGTCGTTAGAGGGGAGGGGCTCCATATTGTCCACGCCCCCTCTGTCCTGGTCCTCTCGCAAGCGCTTCTCTGTGGCCATCGCCTGAGGTAAGACAAGAGCAGCAGTATTATAGTATACAGGTTTAGGGCTATGGACACGACTGTGTGTGTGTGTGTGTGTGTGTGTGTGTGTGTGTGTATATATATATATATGTGTGTGGTTACATGTGTGTGTGTGTGTGTGTGTGTGTGTGTGTGTGTGTGTTACCTCCGTTAAGCTGTTCTCTAACTGGCAGATGTATAGCCAGAGGGAGGCGTGTGCTCTGTCGTCCTTTAGCCTATCAGCATTCTCCTTAGTCTCAGGCTCTGCCTGCAGCAGTCGCAATGCCTCATGGGCAAAATCTACAGGCGAGCTGTAAACCACACACGCACACGTCAACCCAAACACAATGAACACACACACACACGCGCACGCACGTCAACCCAAACACAATGGACACGCGCGCAAGTGAATCCAAACACAATTAACACACACGCAAGTGAACCCCAATACCGGCCGGGTGTGTGAGCTGCAGAACATCACTCCACATATTTATCCATATACTCTCTTTACTCGGCAAACACTAAAAACTGCACACCTGCGCACACACATACACACACAGAGCCAGAAGAACATGACAATGTGTTTTCAGTGTGAAGAGAAGAGTATGTGTGTCATCATTAAATACTGACTTACCAGTCAGTCAGCTGACTGAAGTCGTGGAAGCAGGTAACTTGTGCGAGTTGGAGAAGAGTGTGAGCCCGGGTGTGTGTGTGTGTGCCGTCCTCAGGACACATGTCCAGCAGGTCACACAGCGTGTTGTACCTCTCCTGGTACAGGTCATGTGACATCTCTGCATACGCACGGAGCTCAGCCTCCAGCAGCCGTATCATCAGAGCCTCACCAGGAGCTGCCCCCTCAAAGCTGTCCCGCAGAGTCCTGGTCTCACACACACACAGTCACACACACACACAGAGACACACACACACACACAGACACAGAGACACACACACACACAAAAATGTATGACACCAAAAGGCTCCAGCCAATCCTGCTTCTTTGTTTGAGGAGAACAATGTGAACTATTCTGATGATGTCATAAACGGCTGTGGTTTCCCAGGGACTTCATGGAGACCAGGGTTTTTCCTGCATAGAGAAAATGTGGGCGCGCGCCTAAGCCGTTTTCCCGAACGCCTATGAAAAATCCCGAGCGCCTAAAGGCAAAAAAAAAAAGTCTGCGATAAAAAAAAAAAAAACTCTCATCCAATTCAGCTTAATGGTGTTTTGAGCGCTCACGTTGAATTCAAGCAGCTAGGTATGTTGACATAGAATGTTCGCCGCGAGCGGTTGTTCCCGTCAGATGCACTGCAGCAGGCGTCGTTCGTGAATATGAATGGCCGCTTATTAATTATAGTTGTTTTCAGTGAGGTACCATGGGTCTGATGCCCATTCCAACTAAATGTTCATGGTTTCACCTGAAAGAACTAACAAAAGTCTACCTTCTGTTCAAATTTCATGCAAATATCTGATAAAATGAGGAAGTTACAAGCAAAAACATGTGAATAATAAGCGTTTTCGGTCACATGACTTCCATTGTAAGTAATGTATAATATTTTGATATAATCGGTGATATTACAAATACCATAACTCTCTCAATCCTCAACTGATTTTCACAATCCAGGTGTCATTGTAAAGGGAATGTCTGGCTCTGTCTAGTCATGTGATCCATTTTGAGTTTAGGGGTGTTTTAAAATGTTGTCATCATACCTAAAGCAGCAGCAGCAAATCCCGCCTCCTACTACCCCCTCAGCCAATCATTGAACAGAGGCTTCTCCAAGTTTGCCAGACGTTAGTCACTTTAATTGGATTTTTTTTGTATGTAAGCAGAGCGAGCAGTTGCCTACATTATCCTAAAAAAACAATAATTTGATAGTAGGCTTTAAGTTTTATTAAAGCAGTGTGTGCGTGAACGTATATATCCAATGTGTGATGGTAAGAATAATATTAATGCCATGTATACAATAACTGATTTATGAGAGCTATCCAAAGACTGGTGGCTGCCGATTTAGCAGTCAACCTACCTTACTCTGTACGTTTAGATGCTTTACAGGTAGCTTTAAGCCATTAGATGCCTGGGAAATATTTAGTAGGCCTATCTATAAATAACAGCTCACCTTTATCTTTTGAACCAGATTTGTAAACAGGTCGCGATCAACAGGCTCAATAGGTACAATAGGCTACCTTGGTTAAAAATCGAATTACGGTAGAGTCATGCTAGCATTGCACTAAATAATTAGGCAGCTAACATTTAATAAGTGGTGTTTACATAAAGTCACTTATTGTATATGGCATAAATATTATTCTAAAACACCTTCACTAGTTGTTTTAAGCAGATTTGTGAGCAATTAATCACGTATGCGATGCACGTCAGCGAATATGTTCTGAATAGTATGTTTCAAGTAGGCTACAGCCGAACTCTCGTTCTGTTTTGATCAATAGTAATCGAGTTGATAAGTCTGTGAGGTGCGCGAATGGACAGAGCCAATCACTGTCAATCACTTAATTACTCAACCTGCGGATGCATCCTGACTTCATAAGTCGGCGGTTTCAATATTCATGGCTTTCAATTTATTAAAATATTTGCTCTGTTGTGAACTTACACAGGTGTAGGCTATTACTTGATTTGTCTACGCGTTTGAACGAGTACCAGACTACCAGTAGAACGCGGGGCCTCGGGAAGACAGACAACAACATTGGTTTATCAATGAAAGCTCAACTCGTTTGTGTTGCATCTCGAATATAATAATATTAATATTATTATTGATAAACCGGTGCGGTTGAAAACTCTCGTTTCACTGCGAGGGCCAGCCCAACGTGCACGTATGGAAAGCCAAAAATGACATAATTAAAAATAAATACATATGTAAAAATGTGAGTCATAAATAAATAAAATGACTAAAAATGCACCAAAGAAAAGCATTAGAAAAAATATATCATGCAGTTATGTGAATGGAAATGGAAAATGAGTCCTTTTTATTTACTGTTACATTTATTTACGCTTACATTTATTCCCAAATACATTTCTTCCTCCTTTTATTTTTCTATTCATTTACACATTTTTTACCGTACTATTTCCCGTACCGTATTTATTTCTTCTCGCGCCTTTTTACATTTCTTTCTCCTACATTTACATTTCTGGCTGCATTTATTTCTGGCTGCATTTATTTCCGTATTCATTCTTGTCTCAGTATGCAAATGAGGTGGGCTATCATTGGCCAGCGCACCGTCTCTCTCATTGGTCGAGCTGCTTACCCCACTCTCCCCTAGCTCTGTATTCTTATAACCAAAGCTATGCAAGCTAACCAGCTAACTCACGTTAGTCACCTACACACACACATATCACCTTCACACACACTGATCATACCCAAGCTGTCAACCTTAACGTATGAGGTTTATCGTTTTGCTTGCCATGGTTCAGTTTGTTTAGCTAACGGAAGCTAAGCAGTGCACAGTTAGTTTAGCTAACGGAAGCTAACCAAGTTAAACAGTGCACCGTTAGTTTAGCTAACAGAAGCTAAGCAAGTTAACCACAACCAGTGCACATCAGCAGTTGAGATCCTTGTCCGCTCTCGTCAGCTCGGTTGTAACGTGAACTGCAGGACGTGATAGCTTTTGCAGAGCTTTGTCAACACAATATTCCCCCTAATGACAAGTGAGAAAAAAAATCGCTGGATTTGTCACCCAAACCCATGAAATCAGGCCACACATAACGTGAGGATTGTAATAACTCTAAGGCAATGTGTGCAGCTCTTTAACTTTCTCAAAAAGTTGATAGATAGTCTCTTTATTGATCCCTCGTGGAAATGAACTGTCGTGCATCTACAATGAAAGTACTATACACCAAAGCTATAAAATTAGACGTTTGCGTCCCCTATTTTGTTGCTACATCCCACTGCACAACAGGTAGCGGGCATCTTCGTTTGAGTATGGCGTATTGTAGCGAGCGAGCAGGGTAAGAAATCTGGAGTCAAGGTCTCAGCCACATAGACATCCTATTACGCTCAGCCATCTCTGCGAAGCCTCGAAGCTCCCTCGCCACCATACTCCAAGTGATCGGTGGATTCATTACAAAAAAATTGTGATTCAAATTGCATCAAAATAGCTTTCAATCTCTTCCGATCTCTCCATACAGCTTCTCAGTTCTCACCAACACTTAGGCCAGAGGCCTAGCGAGACCAATGAGCGACACGGTGCGCTGGCCAATGATAGCCCACCTCATTTGCATACTGAGACAAGAATGAATACGGAAATAAATGCAGCCAGAAATAAATGCAGCCAGAAATGTAAATGTAGGAGAAAGAAATGTAAAAAGGCGCGAGAAGAAATAAATACGGTACGGGAAATAGTACAGTAAAAAATGT
The DNA here is from genome assembly GCF_963457725.1 of Sprattus sprattus. Taxonomy (NCBI): domain Eukaryota; kingdom Metazoa; phylum Chordata; class Actinopteri; order Clupeiformes; family Clupeidae; genus Sprattus; species Sprattus sprattus. The sequence goes on along the minus strand of NC_137922.1, from coordinate 26,422,815 downwards.
GTAAATAAATAGAAAAATAAAAGGAGGAAGAAATGTATTTGGGAATAAATGTAAGCGTAAATAAATGTAACAGTAAATAAAAAGGACTCATTTTCCATTTCCATTCACATAACTGCATGATATATTTTTTCTAATGCTTTTCTTTGGTGCATTTTTAGTCATTTTATTTATTTATGACTCACATTTTTACATATGTATTTATTTTTAATTATGACATTTTTGGCTTTCCATATGCACGAGTACACCTGTACAAATACACATTACATTTCCACTCAAAATACTGTCAAAAGTTTGATTATTGATTTCCAACGCAGCCTCCATTGGTGAAAATAATGGTATGTAGGTTTGTATAATAAACATGAATAGTAATAATAGATAAACTTGACTTTCATAATTCGTCTGTTCCATTTCTGACCACTGGTTAGTTCTAGATTCTATTGATATAGATTTCAGTAGTTTGCATATATACGAGGTAAACCTTGATAATCTTTGAACCATACATGATAGCACCATGGGGCTTGGACTATTGTCAATATATTAGCCTATCTATTTTAATTTAAAGTGGAAGCAAAATGATAGCCTCCATTATTTATGAAATGTAAAAAACATTTTTTTATTGGGAGCACCGAAGAGCCATTTTGACCCAGGAAAAACTCTGGAGACCTCACGCAGGAGCAGCCCAACCTAAACCCTCTTCCCCCTCCTCCTCTCCCTACACCTCCTCCTCTACGTACACAACCCCTCCTCTCCGTACACCACCTCCTCTCCGTACAACACCTCCTCTCCGTACAACACCTCCTACTCTCCGTACACCTTTCCCTTCACCACCTCCCCCTCATCCTCTCCATACACAACCCCTCCTCCTCTCCCTACACCTCCCCCTCATCCTCTCCCTACACCTCCTCCTTCTCATCTCCCTACACCTCCTCCTCTCTACACCACCTCCTCCTTCTCTCCCTACACCACCTCCTCTCCCTACACCTCTTCCTCCTCCTCTCTCCCCACCACCTCCTCTTCCTCTCCCTAAACCACCTCCTCCTCTCCCTACACCTCCTCCTCTCCCTAAACCACCTCCTCCTCCTCTCTTATTCTACACCTCCTTCTGATCTATCTCCTTACACCACCTCCTCCTCTCCCTACACCTCTTCCTCCCTCTCTCTACACCTCTTCCTCCCTCTCTCTACACCTCCCTCTGATCCCTCTCCCTACACCACCTCCTCCTCCTCCTCTCCCTTCACCTCTTCCTCCCTCTCTCTACACCTCCTCCTCCCTCTCTCTACAACACCTCCTCCTCTCCCTACACCTCTTCCTCCCTCTCTCTACACCTCCCTACACCACCTCCTCCTCCTCCTCTCCCTACACCTCTTCCTCCCTCTCTCTACACCTAATTCTGATCCATCTCCTTACACCACCTCCTCATATAGTGAGTAATGTATGGTGATATAAAGGGCAGTGATAGATAATGCTGCTATACTCTGTATACACACACACACACACACTCACACAGAATACTGACATAGAGATATGAGGCGTATCTATAGTGATGTTTGTGTGCGTATGTGTGTGTATATGAATATGTTTGGTGAAGTATAATGATATAAAGTGATGTATGCGGGTCCAGTCTTACCTCAGGCGCAGCTCCTCGTCTCCACTCTTGGCTGCGTCTGCCTTGATCTTGGCCCACAGCTTGATGGGGTGTGTGTGGGAGTGTGTGTGTGTGAGGTCACATGTGTCCTGCAGCTCCTCCTCACGGAGGCAGAGGAGCCAGTGAGACACAGCCTGCAGTGCCCCCTGCTGGTCGCCCACGCGCCTCAAACTCTGAACAGACTGCAGGAAGCAGTGGTTCACCTACACACAGGTGGGAACACACACACAGACACGCACGCAGGCACACAGGCGCACACACACACACAGGCACACACACAGGCACACCACAGATACACACGCACACAAACAAACACACACACACACACACACACACGCACACGCACAAGCACACAGGCACACACAGGTACACATGCACAAGCACCAACACACAGGCGCACGCACACATACACGCGCACAGACACACAAGCAGAAACACACACGCAGACACCCAAATGAAATAGCATAATGGGTGATTTTTCACATGAACAGCAATTTGAAAAAACCCTTTTGCAAGACATACGAGAAATAATGAATGAAGACTAATTATAAAACTGAGAAAGCGTGTATGGCTAAACTCTATCCAGCTCTACCCATCTGAGGATTCTAACTTGTGCCCAAGCATCCTAAGCTCTTATCCAACAGTTTTATAGTTCTAGCTCAGGGCCAATCATCTTAACTGTTCTAGTTAGCTCTTACCCTGTCAGTGGACAGTGCCTGGGGCCGGGACTTGACCAGCTGCTCACACAGAGGCTGGATCAACGAGAGAGCTTCCTGGTGCAGTTTCCTGTTAAAAAGCTCAAACACAACCCCATTCACAGTAGACACTACACAAACACACAAACACACACACACACACACACACACACACACACATAATAAAGAATAGATGCTACGTCAGAATATGAAACAATGCATTATATGTTTTCCTTTTGATGCAAACTAAAGGTGGTTGGACTCTGTTGTATAATGTATAGTTCATGTGTACGTGCTCCTTGTGGTATCAGTGGGTGGACTGACCTGTGTGTGTGTGTGTGTGTGTGTGTGTGTGTGTGTGTGTGTGTGTGTGTGCGCGTGTGCCTCGCTGGTATCAGTGGGGGGGACTAACCTGCATGCTGAAGGAGATTCTCATTGGCCAGTTTCTGCAGCTGCTGCATGAGTTCACCCACGGAGTCCTGCAGCTGCTCAACCACCTGCTGTAAACACTCTCCCTGAAGTGCCTACACACACACACACACACACACACACACACACGAACACACACACAGTGTCATCACACATACACAACCAAACACAGTAATCACACACACACACACACAAAAAAACTCATGCTCATAGATGGCCAGATGTGCTGCTACTGCTGTTGAGGATGCACTCATACTGGCTGATCACAACTACAGCGCGACGATAAAGGATATTTAAGACCAATAACTATAACAACAACAATAATAATAATAACAATAACAGCGAAATACAGCACCAGTCAAAAGTAAGGACACACCTTCTTATTCAATGTTTTTTCTTCATTTTTATTATTTTCTAAATTGTAGATTAATACTGAAGGCATTACAACTATGAAAGAGCACATATGGAATTATGTACTAAACAAAAAGGTGTTAAAGGGATAGTTCGGGATTTTTGACATGAATCTGTATGGCATCCCCATCACCAGTGTCATGCAATCACACTGACTTACCCCTGGCAGCGTCCTGTGAGCAGAGTTCTCGTCCAGCTTTGGTCAAGCCGAAAGTAGTCCGGCAGGTTTGCTAGACCCAGCAAAATAAAACGTTTCTCTTCCCAAAACATTATGTGTTCAAAAGAGTGATATATTTGCATCCCAAAAACATGGTAGTGGAAAAAGTCACACCTCGTTATCACTTGGCCCTATTTTCTCTCTGTTCGTATCAGTGCGCGCCGTCATTCTGACAGGATCTCAACTTTTCTAGCTCATTGATTTCAGTGCTTACTAACTGTTCGCAGACAAGCTACGGTAACGAGCTAGCTTTAGAGCTAGCCAAGTTCATTAGGCTCGACAACATTTGATCAAATTGACATAAAGCTGAGTGTAAAAAAATGGTGAAGGCTTGCTACTATCCAGGTTGTGGCAACAAAGATGCTTCCATCACTTCTCTGTCCACCCTCTCTCTTTCTGCCCGATCTAACTCTGGGCTGCCAAGTTTTAGAAAAATGAAGAGAGTGAGACTTTAGAGTCAGAAGCGTCAAATTGCGTGACTGTCACACTCAAAGCGTGACGCTTGGCAGCTCCGCATTGAGACTAACGTTAGAGTCTCTTTTTCAAGTGTGAACTGGGCAAGAGAAGAGCAGGGTTTAAAGCAAAAAAAAATCCTGTGCCTGAACTTTTTTTGAATGTGGTTGAGTGCGAGGGGGTGTGTGGTCCGGTGGTGCACACATTTACAGGGTCAAAAAAAAAAAAAAAAACATTTAGAAATGAATGATGGCAGATTATGGTGGGACTTTTGAAACTGCAATCCCAAGAAGGTCAGCAATAGTACTCAACCTCACTACAATATGGTACTAACACATGTAGCATTTACGATTTCTCTTGATATCAAGTTTTGCTGCTAAGCTTTGTCCTTGGAAGATTTCAAGATGACCTACAATCATAAGGTGACATGTTATAAGGGTATGTGAAATTCAGTCAGTGGAAGAAGATTTGATTTGCAACCATTTCATTGAGGATCTATGAAAAAGGACAGTGATCCACTTTTTAAACCGTTGAAGTGCAACAGTGTAGATAATACACGTAGATAATACAGATTTATATTGCAACAGTTCCATAATTACTTTGTTCAAAAGAAATAATCGTAAATTAAAATGTACATATTTTATTCTAGCAGTAAGTGCTGAGGCATTGGCTATATTCATGTTCCTGCCTGGCAAGTGTTACGTTTTGAATGCATTGTCATCTTCATCCAAAAAACGAACGAGGACATTGTCTATGTTGTTGTTGGTGAATTTGTCGACATTTAAGAAAAACATGCCGTTTTTTCGCTTTTCCGAAATACGTCTTTTGGACTCTGGTGTTATGCCATGTGTTAAAATAGCTGGCATGCTGATTGGATATTGACAGTTTATTCAAAGCAATTTTGACTTCAGCGATTTTTTGGCATATATTCAACAGGGGTTGGGCGAGCCTGGAAGACAGATTGTGTTCTGCGATGAACGTACACAAGCGTATTTCAGGCACATTAACGGTCAGTTATTGATGCTGGTACATCAGATGTGGTTGTAAAAGCGTTGTGTGTTGGATAGCGCGAACTGCTCTATGAGCGGGTGATGAAGTGGAAGCACTGGAAGCACTTTTCCCCCGCTAGTTGCATACAGAAGCTTTCTTGAGCTCAAGAGAGCACCTGCTTCTCTTAACTTCTTACACCGGCTACCAAAAGGCTTACCGTCCTTCCCCATCTCTTCTATCCATGCCCAGCGCCATGTATTTTTCAATCCTTTATCAACTAGGAGGGCATCATCCCAAGGATTCTTGAATTTACTCTGCTTCGGTGTGACAGTATCTCTACGTTTGTCTCTACGTAGCATAAGGCAGAGCTATATAGAAAAGCCGGTGCTGAAAGCACATTTTCACAAGACCCGCCCCAATCTACTTCTGATTGGCTAATAATGTTATTTTGAGCGCCTGAAAGTTGTGCTCCTTTCATATCATTGGCAGACGAACTCATAAACTCGAAAGTAATGGTGATGATATCGAGACGTGTGTTAAAAAAAATATATATATATATATATATATATATAATTATATTAGACTTTTTTTCCGCAGCCAAACGCCACACGCCGGAAATCCGGCACGGTGCCGGAATGCTTTAATCCCTGGAAGAGGCAAATAAATGTTACACAGCTCTGCAACAAATACAGGACAATGATAGACTTACAGCAGCCTTAAAATAGCACATATTAACTAGTAAACTCTAAGAGAAACAGCAAATCAACAGTGAACACGATTCAGTTACTAGTAGGCTACTTCTTCTAGAAAGCGGGGAAAAGTCGAGTGGGTTTCAAGACCCGCCTTACGTTGCTTCTGATTGGTTTATATTGCGTGGTGCCTTCCTTGGTTGGTTAGATTTAGGCACAAAGGACTGACGGATTGGTTATGTCGGTCAGTCAATCAGTGTTACTCAAAGCCGCAAGGACCAAAGTTTAATATAATGGAGAAAAAAAATTGAGAGTATTGAAAGGGGAAATAAGCGTGAGAAATGTCAAGTGTGGCGTGTGGTGTGAGAATGGGTCAAATTGCGTGACTGTCACACTCAAAGCGTGAAGTTCATCGTCAGTGTACTCGGGTTCATAAAGATATCCCCTTGGCTCTGAGTGGAAGTCGATGTTTTCCTCGTCGCTCTCGTAATCAGACATCTTCCCGAGTAGTAAACAATCGCGAATCAAACAGGTAGGCCCTAGCTGTCAGGTTGCGGTATCGCACGTACTGATATGAACAGAGAGAAAATAGGGCCAAGTGATAACGAGATGTGACTTTTTCCACTACCATGTTTTTGGGATGCAAATATATCACTCTTTTGAACACATAATGTTTTGGGAAGAGAAACGTTTTATTTTCCTGGGTCTAGCAAACCTGCCGGACTACTTTCGGCTTGACCAAAGCTGGACGAGAACTCTGCTCACAGGACGCTGCCAGGGGTAAGCCAGTGTGATTGGCATCCCCATCACCAGTGTCATGCATACAGATTCATGTCAAAAATCCCGAACTATCCCTTTAAACAAACCAGAATAGGTTTTACATTTTTGATTGTTCAAAGAAAACACATTTTGTTTTGATGAAAGCTTTGCACACGCTTGGCATTCTTTCAATCAGATTCATGAGGTCACCTGGGTTTGGGTTTGAACCAAACTCTTTTCCTCTGATTCTCCGAAAGCTCCCAAATCTAACGCACCCATTCCTGCGCATTTCAGCCTGTCAAAGTTTCCCACCATTTTTTTGAAACATTAAAAGTGAAAGTAAAACAGTCTCCTCCGAGGACATTCATCTCCGAAACTCATACTCAATAAAGAGTTAAAGTACTCCTTCTAAAGTGAAAGTAAAAAAAAAAAACTCCAGGGACATTCATCCGTTCCTGAAATGTGGTGTTCATCATCTTACAGAATATAAAGCCCTTCAGGGATTTTAGATTGGGTTCCTCATAGTTTGGCTCATCTTCAAAATGTATTTAAATCTGTGCGTAACATTTCAAACCATCAATCTTTGACCGGATCCTGATCTATCGATCCGATTCTTTTTCATATTAGTTGGGGTGGGAATCTCTTGGCCCCTCACGATTCGATTTGATTCCGATGTCAACGATTCGATTCTAAACCGATTATCGATTCTAAACCGATTAACGATTATCAATACTAAACCGATATAACTATTATCAATGCATTTCGACTTTTAAAACATTCGAGTTTGCTACTCAGAGTCTAAAATCACTTCCTACTTTGTGTTTGATAATTAAAGAAAATCAACAGATGAATTACCTTCTCTATTTTTTTTATTAGAGAACAAGCTTTTCCTTGTCCAGTTTTGACTTTCTATGAACAATGCAATAATCGATGTCAACTTAAAATGGATATGTAAAAAAAAAAAATTCGATTATGAACTTTTCTGAATCGAGACAGAATCGTTTTAGAGAGAATCGAAAAAAATCGAATAATCGATCTTTTCCCCCACCCCTACAAATTAGTCACTGTTGATTATTATTACGATATGAAGTAGTTATGTTATTACTCAAAGAGCTGCCTTATCCTTAAAAGGTCCCCTTAAGCAAATTCAAACTTATAACCAAATAACAAGCTGCTTACTGAAATCTAATTTCAATAAATAAATGAACCATAAAGAAACATGAAACATAAACAACTTCAATCGTAACCTCTTGTACGTATTCCAGGACGCCATAATATACCAACAGTAAACTCACACACACTTCGTATTCCAGGACGCCATAATATACTGACAGTAAACTCACACACACTTCGTATTCCAGGACGCCATAATATACTGACAGTAAACTCACACACACTTCGTATTCCAGGGTACTATTCGGCGACGCTCGCTAAGCGGTTTAGCGAGCTAAATTTCTTGCGAGTGGTAGCCTTCATTTTTGTAATGTCGGCGATGCGGAGAACAAAGCACTCATAATTATATGACAGTGGTAGCCTATTAGTACCTACAGTTGAGACATTGGTACAGTTGATAAACCCGAAATAACTTTCATGTGCAGCCTGAGACGTGCATTTTAGTTTGCACATGAATACTAACGTTTTCTTTGATCCCAGGACATTTGAGCACATGACCCAAATAGATATTGGCTGAAGTTGTTTTACCTACTTTAACTTACATCATTGCAAACGTTTAGTTTTGCAAACGTGTCTAGTGTTTGTGCGGTAGTGAATGGTGGAGGTGGATGGTAAGGTGGGTGCATGAGAGAAATAGACACAATTTCTTTTCATTGCTTAAATGTATTGAATTTCTTATTAATACATTCACATTTAGTCATTTAGCAGACGGTTTTATTCAAAGCGTTTTAAAACTACAATTCCTACGAGGGTGAGGGGAGTCGAACCGTTGATTTACAGCATGCAAGCCATACTCTCAACCCGCTGCACCATAGTATCTTTCTGGTAAAGGAAAAGATGTCACGTATTATACATTCTATAGACAGTTTCTTATATTGCTGTGGTAGCCGCGGGAGTGTTGAATTTTGACATGATTATGGTCTTGAATTCTTCATAACGCGTTCATGATCATATCCTGCCTTATCGGAGAAAAAAAATTGTCTTTTTCTTTGAGTTTAGGCCATTGTACCTTTCAAAAAAATCATGGTTTTGGGGATCGACCTTTCTTGCCTTTTGAAGCAAGACGTGCACGCGCAATTTAGCTGACGAGATAAATTAACTTGAGGTTAAAATAAATTAGCGCCCGTCGCCAGACCAGCTTGGCCTGTTCTCATTTAGCGAGCTAGTTAATCTCCAGTCACACACACACTTCATAGGTTGAGGTGTCCTTTATCTAAAGTTTAAATACGTTTTCAATGTTCTTATTATAATATTATTTAAAAATAAAACATATCTATTGTTTTCTATTGCCCAGCACTAGTTTCACATACCAAATTCTTTCAACCCTGACACAAACAAACAAACACACACACACACACTTACTTGTGATTTCTTCAGACTAGTGTGTGTGCTGCTGAAGGCTTGGCACAAGCTCTGGCAGAGAGTGTTCTGAAGGGTTGCAGCCTCTGAAATCTAAAACACACACACACGCAAACACACATACAGGCACACACATACAGATAGACATACACACACAGATTCGCCAACACCCGTATACACACCAACACACAAACAGTTGCACACATACAGATACACATACACACGTACACACACCAACACACATACATGCGCACACATACAGATACACACATATACACACCAACACACAGACAGGCACACATACAGATACACCACACCAAAACACACACACCAACACACAGAGAGAGAGAGAGAGACATAAGTAATAGCTATTGATTACAATTTTCCATAAAATCTTTCAATCAAGAATAAATTCACAATACGGGTCAATAATGTTCGATCATTCAATTTAAAAAATGCAAGTTGTAATTAAGTAAGGGATAATGTATTGTCCGGAGGTCATTCTCCAAAAAGAATTCCCGACGGGGCGAACAACACCCCGACGCGCAGCGGTATGTTAGCAGGAATTAATGTGACCTATGACGTAGGGATGGCCCATTCAAATCAACGGTACTTTTTGGAACATTCTGAAGAGCCGTATAATAATAAATAATATAAAAACACAATAGCTGAATCCGACCCTTTTTCTTCCTTGCCCCTGTGGCTATTGTGCTTACTCTATGTGGGTTCAGGCTCTCGGCTCTGTAAAGTGCCTAGAGACAATTTTATTGTTTTGGCACTAAATAAATAAAATTGAATTGACATGTGGGTGGGTGTGTGTATGTACCCTCTGTATGCTTTGTCTCTTTGTGTGTGTGTGTGTGTTCACTAGGGGTGGGAATCTCTTGGCACCTCACGATTCGATATGAAATCGATTCAGAGGTCAACGATTCGATTTTAAATCGAAAAAGCTGTTCCTTGTCACAATTTTGACTTTCTATGAACAATCCAATAATCGATGCAGCTTGCATTTCAACATTTTTTTTTTTTTTTTTTTAAATTACAAAATCGATTATGAACTTTTCTGAATCGAGAGAGAATCGTTTAAGGGAGAATCGAGAAAAATCGAATAATCGATTTTTTCCCCCCACCCCTAGTGTTCACCATCTGTAGTGTCTGTATGCTTTGTGTGTGTGTGTGTGTGTGTGTGTGTGTGTGTGTGTGTGTGTGTGTGTGTGTTCACCGTGTGTAGCGTCTGTATGCTTTTTGTGTGTGTGTGTGTGTGTTAACCGTCTGTATGCTTTATATGTGTGCGTGTGTGTGTGTGTGTGTGTGTGTGTACCTTCTGTAGCGTCTGTATGTTTCGTTGATGCTGCTTCAGGAAGGCCAGACAGGCCTGCAGTGTAGACCCCTCCATTCCTTCTTTGGGACCCGTCTCAGTTGCCCAGACAACCAGCTGACACGCCTCCATCAGTGGCTGGTTGTGGGTTTCCATGGTGACCTGTAGGTTGCTTAGCAGCTGTGTACATGCCGAGTAGGTGTGGCATCCGTCTGAGTCTGAGGACCGCAAAAGGCGGTGCAGCTGAACTGACCAACCACAGAGCTGCAAGGATGGGCGTAGCCCCTCCTCCCGAGCCTGGACACACCTCTGGGCTTCAGCCACTTGCTGATTGGCCAGATCCCAGTGCTTCGCCCCGCACAGCATTTTACACACCTTGATGGTCATCACACACATCAGAGTGAGGTCACACACACACACACCCTCGTCCCCACCCCACAGAGGCCCAAGCACACACTCCTGCAGCAGCTGAGTCATGGCAGTGGCGTGTGTGTGTGAGAGGCCTCCACAGGCGCGTCGGTACTGGCTCAGAGCCTCCTCCACATACACACAAGCTTTGGAGGGGCCGGCGGTCACAGACACACTCTCCTGCAGCAGCCGGAAGCGCAGCGCCTCCAGTCTCAAGCGGAGTGTGTGTGACGGGTCAGGTGTTTGTGACGGGTCAGGTGTGTCCTTCACACTCCCCGCAGCGTTCCACAGCAGCGCAAAACAGTTCTGCACCAGCGCCTGGCACTCCTCCACCTGAGAAACACACACACACACACACACACACACACACACACACACACACACACACACACACACACACACACACACACACACACACACACACACACACACACACACACACACACACACACACACACACACACACACACACTAGGGCTGTCAATAGATTAAAAAAAATAACTAATTAATCTCACATTTTAAAATTCAGTAATCTAGATTAATCGCAATTAAAAGTTTGTTTTTCTTCTACAGTTCTCCGCTGTAGGCCTATGTCCCGCCTCTGTTTTTTTTACTTCCTATGCAAAAGATCTCAATTTCCATACATTGTCAATAAAATGAGCAGTGACAGCCAGGTTATTGTCATTGCTGACTGACGTCCAGTGGTCACCAGTAAGGGTGACACTGGCAGCTTGCTCGAGGAGTGTGTGCGTGCGAGTGTGCGAGTGTGTGTGAGTGTGTGTGCGTGCGTAAGTATGAGTGTGTGAGTCTTACCTGTGGTGCTGCAGTCTTCAGACGGTGGAACAGTGCCAGTGTCAACTCTCTGCAGTCTTGCTTCCCCATCTTCGTCAGCTTCTGCTCGGAAACAAGCAGAATCCATCAGCGTGTGTTTCCGTGTGTGTGTGTGTGTGTGTGAGTGTGTGAATGTGTTTGTTTGTATGTCTGCTGACATGTATGTGTGTCTGAATGGCAGCCAGAGCTCTAGTACCCCCGATTCTCCCAAACAGCCAGAGCTCTACCCACCCCCATGTCCCCTAACTGCCATACAGGAAAGGACAGGGCCCAGTCCACCCACCCACACGCCCACCCCCACCCCCACCCCCACACCCACACACACACACACACAGTGTGTGGATGCTGCTGCGAGTCCTTGAGGCACACATGTTCATGAAGTAGTCCATGCAGTAGGTAAGAGTTCCGGCCTCACCTGTAGAATGTGGAACAGCATCTTCTCCAGGTAGAGAGGTGCACCTGTCCGCCCCTCTCCAACATGTTCGTATCCGCCCACTGCGAGGTGCACCAATCGCACCAGTCTCTGCACAAGCCCCGCCTCCAGTGATGCGTCCAGTTTCTGGTAGCAGGCATGGATGATGCGGTCACACACCGCTCGAGTGTTGGGACCGCCCCCACTACTCAGGAAGCCCTGCAAGGAAAGCCAAGGGACGTCACAAACACACACACACAGAAAACCCTCAAACACAAATAACCTCAAACACATATCCTCACACACAAACACACACCTCACACACAACCTCAAACACAACCTCCTCGCACATCACACATACCCTCACACACACACACACACACACACACACACACACACACACACACACACACACACACACACACACACACACACACACCATCCTCACACATCACACACACACCATCCTCACACACACACATACCATCCTCACTAACACCATCCTCGCACATCACACACACGGTTCGCAAAGCTTTAGGGAAGTTAGATTTAAGAATTTTGAATGAAATATATGAAATTTAAGACCAACTTGACAATAACTCAAATTGAAGTAAAAAACATCATCTTGATCTTCACAAGCGGACATGCAGACCCAGTGGTTGAGGACCTCCTCAAACATGAAACAAACGCATCCTCGTCAGCATCCGCAACCAGCTGATCTGAGATGGACGAGGCTAATCCAAAATTGATATGACACAGATATGGGCCGTCTTTTCGCCATGCAAAGCGCAAGGGCAATGTTGGAGTGTGTGTGTGTGTGTGTGTGTCACTGTGTGTGTGTGTGTGTTATGCTATTCTTACACATAACCACTCTATACAGTTGCACTTAAAATTATCACACATTATTTGCCTAGGCTAAGATTCTAGAATGTGAGCTCACCTACTTCAGGCTCTAAATACTCAGTTTTTGGCACTGAATCATTTTTTCCCTGTAGGCTGCTGTTTTTTGACTGACTTCATGACATACCAAACATAATTAGCTGTTTTTAGTTGGTTTGATTTTTATAGAATACAATAGAATAGAATATATTTATTTGTCATTGCACAAGTGCAACGGAATTGAGGTGGCAGCTCTCAGACTTTAGTCCAATTGAAAAAGTAAAAAAAAAATACAAATATATACAATTTAACTATACAGATTTACACTATAAAAATACTCAGCTTAAGTAAAACAAGTAAAAAAAAACACAAAAGAGAGACAAATACAGGTCAGTTTTTTGCATTGTTTAGTGCAATGATAGCTCTTGGATAGAAGCTGTTTCTCAGCCTGTCTGTTTTTGCTTTGATGGTCCAAATGCGCCTCCCTGAGGGCAACAGTGTTTATCTCCATTCCTGCAATGTGTCCTGGGTTAGCGTTAGCCACTGGCCGCTTCAACATCCCAAACAGGACAGACACACATGATTAACAGCTGCCAGGGGTTTTGCGTCAAATGCTGCTTTTCCAACATCCTTTTGGTGATCGTAGCCAAGCAATACAATATAACCTCATGTGTTCAATGCAGGTATTTTGCAGCATGGCTTATCTAGATTCTGCTTTGCACAGGCTTTCTACACTGTACATAACCGTATTGTATTGTCTGTTTGTATTTTATCGTATTGTATGTACATTGACTGTAATTATTATAAATATGAGAGCCCCAAGATACCAGAATTTCCCCACAGGATTAATAAAGTATCTCTATACATATTTTAAGCATTTTAAGACTTTTTAAAAATTGATTTAAGAAGTTTTAATACAAATGAAGGCCTTATTTTTAGATTGATGAATTCAATGCCTTTGAAGACTTTTTAACGACCTGCTAGAACTCTGTACACTCACTTTTTACACACTCCTTCACACAAGCGCACACACACTCACACGTGCGTAAAACCATAAATGTGCGCACACACACACATACCCTCACACAAACACACGCACACACTTGCACTCACACACACTCACAAAAGGTGAAGGGACAAACACTACTGTTCAAAAGTTGGGAATCACCCAGCAAATGACATGTATCCAGGATCCATAGGCGGAAAATAAATAGAAAATAAAGTTGACATTGACAGTTAGAAATAATAATTAGTACTTGAAACTTTGCCTTTGTCAAAGAGTCCTCCATTTAAGCATTTACAAAACTTGGCAGCATTACAAATCGCCTGCTGCTTCCCCTAATAGCCCATGGACTTGCAAAGAATGGAGCAGTTGTTTGGGTTAGTGTCCTATAGAATGATTACTTTTAAAAGATTCCCTTTACTTCTGTGTATGGGTTGGGTGTTTCAGGTGTGTGTGTGTGTGTGTGTGTGTGTGTGTGTGTGTGTGTGTGTTTCGTGTGTGTATGTGTGTGTTTCGTGTGTGTGTGTGTGTGTGTGTGTACGTTCAGTCACCTCCAGCTCATCGTGCAAGGCCTCGGCGTCCGGTGAGGTGGAAATCCGCCGGACAAATTCTTCTGTCTTCACACACCTCATCGGCTCTGCTCCCCAGCACTACACACACACACAGCTCATCAACACAGCTCTCCAGCACTACACAAACACACACACAAAATACTCCACCACTACACACACCTCATCAACTCATATCTCAAGCAGGACTGATGAAGAAGCAATAAGGAGCTCTGTTCCAAAACTAAAACGCTAACTACCTAAAAGACATGCAAACACCAGCAACAACCCAGTTCACACTGATAGAAGTCTGCCAACAAACTGATGTCTTTTGGCAGTATAGTTGGTAATGTCGTAATGTGAACGCCATTTTTGCAAGGTGTTCCAGCCAGGAAAGACAGAACTACATACAGTGCATATCCTGAATGGCTAATGGGAAAGACCTTCACATGACCATATGCCTTCACAATGAATTTGAGGATGGTATCAAATTGTTGCATGATGTTACCTTAACAGATACCACAACACAAATATCCAGCAGATTGTACAAGGTTAACGTTCGCTAACGAAGTTGTACCGTTAGGTACGCCAAATTGTTAAAGGTTAACAGTTACCGTTACATGTCTAACCTGAGTTTAGCCAGATGATATATGCTTAACTCCTTAATCATATATCGCTATTTAGGTACACCCGTCGGTCTCAAAGAGTGTCGTGTGTGTGATATAACATTAAAGTTAAAGTTGCTTAACGTTAGTTCTTTGGTTGGTAATCTAAAATCATAGCTAGCATTTCGTAACCTAGCACACAGTCTATAAACGTTAACCAGCTAGACAGTACCTGAACACTAGCCTGAACTACACGTACCTGTTCCGTGTAGAAAACTTCAATTTGTGGCTATATGTAGTCGTTAAACTCTGTGACTAGCACTAGTCTTCGAAGTGCGCTAAATTTCCGTAGATAAGGGTTCGTCGCCAGGTAGACCGAACACTCAACAACATCAGGGAAAACTTGTCAAAAACACCGCAGAAATGGCGCTCGTTATTCAAAACCAATGCAGAGCTAGTCGGGAAAGAACGTCTCAGCTGTCATACCGGGGATTCTGGGTAGCGTAGTTTTAAGCAAAAGGGGCGTGGATTCTACAAATCTGATTCAAGGAGGCCTATTGCCTAGTCGACTATGTCCTCTTCACAGGTATTTGTCGATTTACGCCACAGAAAAAACATCTTTCAAAATTAAATTCAAGATATCTCCCTGGCATTTGATTAGGGCCAGAGTTATTTGAATCCCCACAGACATACATACAGGCATTACAAAGGACGGAAGCGCTGAGCAACAGCGAAGGGATCAAGATCGGAATGCAATCTCAGGATCAAAAAGGCGTAGGGATCAGATCTAAATCATGCTATGAGAATATTGATTAGCCATTGATTTTTTTTTTTTGCGTTTTTATGGTAGGATACCTCCTGTGTACTGCAAAATACACAAACTGGATTAACTCTTCGGGGAAAAGTGGTAATGGACCGGCTTTTTCTGTACATACAGTAGTGTTACATTTAACAACATCAAGACGTGGGGTATAGAAATAAGGTGAAATCTGACAGCGCCGTCAAAGTGAGTTAAACGTTCTTACAAATACACGTATTGCAGATTATACTACTGTTAGGAATAACACAACTTTATGTAGCAATATCGCCCTCGTGCGGTCATATGCTGATAGAACTGATACACGCCATTCACATGCATTCTTAACATCCTAACGGAAAACATGTTCTGTTCTTGTCTCTTATAGTAAAATAAAAAATAGATTAAATGTAAAGTGTTAGGGAATCGATTTGCAGCTTTTATCAATGTAAAATCAGTTTTTTTATTCACCTTTGGATAAGATTAAGGGTTTAGTTACTGTGAAGAAATAAACACATGTAAATACAAAATGTCTCTCCTATATCTGATACAGTATTTAAAATCTTTCTTTTACACCTGATATTTAAAATCTTTCTCTAATAACTTATATTTCTCGCTTCTTGTCCCTCCTCTCCTCTCTTCTCTCTCCAACCTCTCACCTCCTATCCTCTCACCTCCTCTCTCTCTCTCCAACTTTAAACCCCTCCACAGGTGTAAGGGATGGAGGGAAAGCTGCAGGTGCTGGGTATGAAGTGCAGGCTGGCCTCAGAGGGTGTGAGTAAGGGCACAGGACAGCAGAGAGTGCATGAGGGTGTGTGTAAGGGCACAGGACAGCAGAGAGTGCGTGAGGGTGTGTGTAAGGGGACAGGACAGCAGAGTGTGGGTGCGCTGCCGTTCCGGTGTCCCCGCTGTGGGGAGAGCACTCGCTTCCGTAGCCTAGCTTCTCTCAGGGCTCACCTGCAGGTCAACCACACCTTTCCCCCCCCACCTACCTACAGAGCCCCGCCCCTCACCACACACCCCAGCCCGCGGGACAGTAGCCCCACCCCCTCAGAGCTAAACCCAGCCCCCTCCTCCTCCAGCACAGCAGCCGAGGCCAATCCCCCCCCACCGGCTGACACGCGTGGAGGCATGTCTGTGGAGGCGGAGCTGCAAGTGCGCCTGTGGGTGGCGCTGATGAGGGCAGAGCACGGTGTGCAGCTGCAGTCTGCGCATGCTCAGTGGCGCCACCTGGTGGACGAGCAACAAAGCCTCAGCAGGCAAATTCACACTGCTGCCGGTGTGATTGCATCGCTACGACAACAGCTGAGCACCTCACAGCAACAGCTGGAACAGCGAGAGAGGTGACCCTCTACACACACACACACACACACACACAAACATACACACACAGACACAAACACACTTACAAACTCACACACACACACACACACACACACACACACACACACACACACACACACACACACCACACACACACACTTGGCAGCTTTGATGGGAAAATTCAAGGAAACTCATTAAACTTTGTTACGCCAGATCCGTCAAACTTCTCATCTATATTGATGAGCTTTCCCTGGCCACCCTGCACAATTGAATTCAGTTTTTCTGACTTATAAAGCACCATTATCAACAGACATGGTCTCAAATTGCTTTACTGAGCCACAGGAATGATCCACAACACGGAGTAGAACCCCTTACTGGATTAATTTGTTCTATCTACAGAATTCACAATATGATGTGTTTAGACTGCTATATTACCACTGCTAATTTCTTTCTCAAAATGTATGTTATGTCTCCTCTCTGAATGTGTGTGTGTGTGTGTGTGTGTGTGTGTGTGTGTGTGTGTGTGTGTGTGTGTGTGTGTGTGTGTGCGTGCGTGCGTGCGAGCGTGCGTGCGTGCGTGTGTGTGTCCTTCAGTGAGGTGTCGGGTATGCAGAGCTGGCTGGTGTTAGCCTCTGAGCATGAGCAGCACAGTAAGGAGCGGCTGAGAAGCTTCATGGAGACTCTACTGCAGCGCCTCAGTCTTGCAGAGAGGGACTTGGAGCCACAACACACACACACACACGCATCACACACTCAAACACACACACACACAGAACACTTAGTGCCACATCCTGGCAGAGAGGGACACAAAGCCACAACAAGAAAACATCTGACAACAACTACCCCACACACTAGTGACACATTGATATCATTTCATTGAATAAGGGAAAAGGACAGAAGGAGAGAAAGAATGTTTTTTTATGGTCTAATCCTCCATGACTGACATGTTTTTTTTTATTGTTGATGTATATCATAAATTATTTTTAAAACCTTACTTATATTTTTATATGCATTTATATGAGAGAAAAGTACATCCCAAGGTTCCTGGTTTGAGTCCCACCATTACCAGAAATTGAGGTGTTCATTATTTACTGCAAAGTTATTTTTTTTAAATTGGAAATCATATAATTTGTTTGTCTAACCCGAAATACAGGATCACTAATACACATTGTCATCTAGAGATGTAGTAGCATGTTGCACCCTAAGGAGGGCGCACTATGCACAACCATAGAGTAACATGCATAGCTAGCTACCATCTAGTTTTTGCTTTGAGATCTCCACTGGGAAACGTGTCCTTGGCTCGACTTACAACTTTTGATACAAAACGCCACAGAATAATACTATTCTTTTTATTTTTCCATTTATCGTTAAGTTAATATTTTTTTTATTAGAATCCCAGCTGTGAGCGTGAGAGAAGAGAGTTCTGTTGTTGAGTGTGAAGTGTTTGATTCTCGGTGAGTGAACCATGTTTCTTTGCTAGTCTGTTCTGTTGCTAGCCACCATGAGGAGAGAATAACGTGACACCATACTTGCTGTTCAAGTTAAGAAACTTGTCTTAAAACTAATTGGAGCTAGGATAATGCTGTCTAATGTTTGCAATCTACTTTGGTACAGGCTATCATACCTATGAGAATGTTTAATGTTTCCAACACACTTTGGTACATATTGTGTCATTGTATTAATATGTATTATAGTCGATAGCTAGTTAGCGCCATGCCAATTGTTAGCAGAACAGCAAAGAACAGTGTAGCATTAGTGATGCGTGGCACTTGTTTTTTTGTGCTATTTAACTCATTCGGTTTTGAGGGTAAGCGCATTTTAATGGTTGTAATACAGCTATATTGTGTTTGAACTAGATTTTCTATAAATAGGTATTTTGAACTAATAATGACATTTCAATACATGTGCATATCAATGTGGAGCATATCAAAAGGATGTATAAAAGGGATATGTTACGAGGCAAGAAGAGTTAAGTAATTCATTTGTTAATGCTAAAATGCTCACTGTTGGTGCAAAATGTGGTAATTAATCTAAGTATATCCTTAGTTATTGGTTATAGTGTATAAGATGGTTTAAATTCAGAGTGAATGTGTCATGTTAGAGACATTAAGAGTAGCATACGTATTAGTCTGCACTATTTGTGTAGAGTGGTTTTTTGAACTACTAGAAAGTCTGGAAGATTCTGCTCAGGCTGTTGGGACTTGATGGCCGTAAAAGTGGTGTGGCCTACCTAGTGGTGTAGGATCTGTTTACAGAAGACGAGCTTAAATGCGTCATCCAGACACCAGATCAGAATCTATACACACTTTTTCCTCTACCCGGGTAGAAATAATCATAGTGATGGTGTACACACACAGAACTGAACTCTTTGGCCCATACATACACACGCACACATCGAGAGTTGCAAATCAAAAGAGATCTTCTGTGTCCCTATTTTATTACTATTCTAAAGAGCTCCACTTTGTTTTATTTCGTATTTCTTTCATACAAGTTTCAGCACGGTGTGTATTACATTGCTGTTGTAAAGCAATAAAGTGCCATCTGTTTAACTCAACATTAACTCCTTTTGTGAGTTAGTCAAGGCATACCACAGAGGTAAAGGTTAGTGTCTCTACTAGTACCCCTGGTTAGAGCTACAGAACTGCTCTCCTTTATTGAGTCACCTCTGGCCAGAGCCTTGTGAAGCTCACGGTAGCGTGGCCGAGCGGTCTAAGGCGCTGGATTAAGGCTCCAGTCTCCCCGGAGGCGTGGGTTCAAATCCCACCGCTGCCATTATTGCCGTAAAATACAGCTGACTTGGACCCCAAAATGTATGTAAATGACCATGAATGTTGTGCTCTGTAAATTCGTAAGTAAAAAGTCTTTATTTGTGAAAGTATCCTGACAGTATACAGTTTTTTCACATGTGCATTCAACGGCGAGATCTTCACAGGGGAAAGGCGGCCCAAGGCTTTCTCTTAAGGGCAGGCCACACTAAGCCGATTTTCATACTTTTGCGGAAAATAACTTGACAAACTGGCCTCCCGGCCAGATAAATCTGCCATTTGGAGCGTTGCTTTCCGTCAAGGTTAGAATCCCCTCTCCAGAGTGGGAAGGTTGCAATCTTCCCTGCTATCAGGGCCTGTCTGGCCGCAAATCGGGTTTGAATCCGCGAATCTGATGACGTAATTATCCCACGTGAACGCTGGAAGCTGTCAAGTAGTCACGTACATCTTCCCAATCGCAATAAAAACAAAAAAATGTAAGTCTTCTGTTCTGTTTATGGCTGGCAAACAACGATCTAAGAAGGGCACGTTTTATTCACTGAGTTACCAAAGCAGTCTTCTTTATGGGGACTAATTTACACTGCACTGAATTACACAACTAATATTACCAGATACATATAATAGTGGACATTACACTAGGCAACATGGATCTCATTCATATCTCATCCAGTCGAAATCTTAGCAGGATTGAACACATCTTTATTACAGCGTATCAACATAAGAACAGCACATAGCTAAATCTCCGCTTAGCGTGCTAATCACTACTAATAGCACTAGAAGGTAGCCCAAAATGTGGTATTTAATACACACGATCTATCACAGTAGCAACTTCATGAAAACCCTTACTTTCATTAGGTATGCACATAATGATTCACATACAGGTCGAACAATGATGATTTAAGGATAGGAAATGTATAAGGCACAGTATGGTCAACTACTTGGCGACAAACTGAACTGTCTGCACCAACTTAACTAGTTGTAACTTGTCGTCTTCTTCTACGAGTCTCCTTCTCCATTTCCGGTAGCACCCTTCACAGCGCCACCAACAGGCCTTGCATATGTACTACAGCATATTCACCAGTTTCAATGGGTGTGTGTGGCCGTAGAACAGCGCAGCACAGCTTTGTCTGGCAGCGATTGACTAAACCCGAATACGTTCCGGAAAGAATGAAAATCGGCTTAGTGTGGCCTTCGCCTTAGATTTCTCGCTTGGCAACACTTTTCCTCGAAATGTTGTCCTCTATGGAGCCACTTCTGACCAGAGCCTCAGAGCTCTTCACGGTAGCGTGGCCGAGCGGTCTAAGGCGCTGGATTAAGGCTCCAGTCTCTCCGGAGGCGTGGGTTCAAATCCCACCGCTGCCATTATTGCCAGCAGGTTTGAGGTCATACAGCTGTCTTTGACCTCAAAATGTCTGTTAATGACAAAATGACAATGAATGTTGTGCTCCGTAAATTCGTAAGTAAAAACTGATAGTAAAAAGTCTTTATTTGTGAAAGTATCCTGACATTACACGTGCTTAAAGCATGGTACTGAATTCAGCAGACACTTCTATCCACAAAACATTAAAAAAAACAGACGAAAAGTACATATTTTTGTTGTAACCAAACTTTTATTTTCAATCAGCATGAAAGAGAGTCCCTCCATTCAACGGCGAGATCTTCACAGGGGAAAGGCGGCCTGAGGCTCCCTCTGAGATTTCAACATGCTGATGTCTTCTCACTTCGCAACACTTCTACTAGGAATGTTGTCCTCTATGCAGTTACGTCTGGCCGGAGCCAAAGAGTACTTCACGGTAGCGTGGCCGAGCGGTCTAAGGCGCTGGATTAAGGCTCCAGTCTCTCCGGAGGCGTGGGTTCAAATCCCACCGCTGCCATTATTGCCGTAAAATACAGCTGTCTTTGTCCTTAAAATGTGTTTAAATGACAACTAGACCAATCAGGTTGTGCTGTGTCTCATCACATTGTGCGGTAGCGTGGCCGAGCGGTCTAAGGCGCTGGATTAAGGCTCCAGTCTCTTCGGAGGCGTGGGTTCAAATCCCACCGCTGCCATTATGATGCAAATACAGCTGGCTTTAGTCTTAAAATGTATGTAAACAGGGTTCCCGCGGGGTCTTAAAAAGTCTTAAAAGCATTGAATTCATGAATTTGGAAATAATACCTTAAAAAGACTTGAAAAAGTCCCGAATTTTTATATCTGTGTCTTAAAAAAATTCTGCAGTATATTTCTCCGTAGGCTATCGCATTCTCCTCAAAAGTTTCATTTGTCAACCACTATTATTTTGATTAAATAACGTAGCCTAAATTAAGAATGGCGGAACCAATAGTTGAGAGCGCAACGCTTCCCCGTTTTGCAACCTTTTCTATGTCAATGGTCCCAACACGTCACTTTGCTACAGCAGTGCAAAACAGACACAGACCACAAGCCAAGCAGAAGCTCGAAAAATCAAAGGAAATCTCAGCAGAACACAAGAAAGTTTGACTTACGCCGTTATGTTATTTTCTACCTTTTTTACGTTAGCTAGCTGCCCATTTTATGCTGGGGTTATGGGGAAGTGCAAGATTAATGAAGCGTGGAAGGATAAGCAAGCATTTTGCCACTGGTTGAAACCAGTGGACAACAATGTATTTTGCTGCTTTTTGCACCGTATGCAAAAAAAAAAAATTATGAAGATTATTTACTTTTGACGTTGATGGATAAAGTTACCTTGCCGCATCTGCTCTTAGTTTACAAATGGCCTCCACCAACAGATTTGGGTACGTTTCAGTGATGTTCTTTTTTTATCAACTACTGCTTAATATGGAACCCCAATGAAAGAATATTAAACTAAAACTTTTTTGACTCGAGCGATATATTTTTCTAACACGAATACGAATGGTAAACGTAGAATCAAGGTACGTTTCTGTCAAAATTAGAGTGCGCTAAATGAAAGTTGGAACAGACCGCATTTGCTGTCATCCCCGTGGCAACAAACTGACAAGAGCACCGCTGCTGTCACTGTTCTTCTAGGCGTTGTCGAACAGTACTTTCCACGTGACGGTATTCCGTCTAATAGAGCTCCTTTCTTACTTCGCTCATTTGGCCTTACTGAGTCTTTTCATTTAGCTTTTTGAATATAGCATGCAAACTTTATAATCTAGAATTATGGCTGAACAAAAGAAGAAGACATTTCCTAGGAAACAGACTTTCTCCCAGAGTTATACCAAGGAATACACTTCTATTAGTTAAAGTCCTGTGTCTACCAGTTATGCCTTTTGCACTATATGTCGGTCCACATTTAGCATTGCCAATAGTGGACTCTATGATGCTAAGACACACATGTCTTCCATCAAACACAAAACAGCCAGCACCCAAGTCCAAGGGAATAAGAGTCTGCTGTCAATGGGTTTTGAGACCCAGTCCAGTGGCATGACCCTGACTGAGAAAGTCACCTGTTCAGCCATTATTTTATTTTATAAGGGTTGCATTTTGTATACAGAAACTTATAAAATATGAGATACTTCCACCACAATATGAAAAGGTTGCCAAAATACACTATGACACAGCTATATTCACGTGATTAAAAAAAGAGACCCTCTCAAAAGGTGATCTTACAGACTACAAATAAGTCTACGTTTGTAGGCTGAATGCCACTATATTGTTTCTTTTACAAGTACATATCATTTTTGCCCGTGGCACCCATTAACGCAGTACAGATTTCACTTAAGGAAAAATACTAATTTACTGGGGAAAATTAGGGATGCACGATATTGAATTTTAGCCGATATCCGATATGCCGATATTTACAAGCTCATTTTGGCCGATTTCCGATGCCGATACCGATATATACACCTCAGCTTTTTAATTATTGAAAAGTCTCACCTGTACTAGAATTAATCTGTTATTATGCTAGTGTATTGCTGTAAATACAGGACATTACAGACTTGATTTGTATAATTTTAGACATAGACATTCACTCATGAAACTGAAATGGTTTCAAATATGGCAGATTTATATTTGTATAAAAAATATATATTTATAGGGCCAATAGTTTTCCGCGAAAACGGAAAACGGACGGAATACGCGGAATGGACCATCTGAAACGGAATGGACCACTGAAAACGGAATTGCAACTTTTCAAACGGAAACATAATTTTGTGCATCAAAATCGCCCAAAACCCCCTGTATTTTACCCTGTAAGACTGAATGTCTTTCAAATAAACACAACAACGATCGCAACAATGAACAAACATTAATTAAAGAACAAAAGCGGTCAGAAAATGTCACGTCTGCGCTGAACTCTGCTCCGGCCACGCCCCCCTTTTCAAGGGTAGTCACGTTCATTTGCTCATCTTCCCAATCGCATTAAAAACTAAAAATGTTAAGTCTTCTGTTGTGTTGATGGCTGGCAAACAACAATCTAAGAAGGGCACGTATTATTCACTGAGTTACCAAGCAGTCTAATTTATGGGGACTAATTAGCACTGCACTGAATTACATTACCATGACTTATTGCTACACAATAACAATTACACAACTAATATTACCAGATACATATAATAGTGGACATTACACTAGGCAACATGGATGTCATTCATATCTCATCCAGTCGAAATCTTAACAGGATTGAACCCATCTTTATTACAGCGTATCAACATAAGAACAGAACATAGCTAAATCTCCGCTTAGCATCATGCTAATCACTACTAATAGCACGAGCAGGTAGCCCAAAATTTGGTATTTAATTACACGATCTATTACAGAAGCAACTTCATGAAAACCCTTACTTTCATTAAGTATGCACATAATGCCTCACATACAGGTCGAACAATGATGATTTAAGCATTGGAAATGTATAAGGCACAGTATGGTCAACTACTTAGCGACAAACTGAACTCGACAGTATCTTAACTGTGGGTGCTGCACGCACGCAAACAGCGTTGCTAGGCAACATCACTATCAACAGAGTTTTTCATACAGTTAACGTGCAGAAAGGCATTATACGGCTGTTTTTATTTTTTTGACGCGGAATCACGGAATTACCAAAAACGTGACACGGAATTTGCTTTTTTTTGACGCGGAAAACTATTGGCCCTATATTTATATTTTCACGTCACAATTTTCATACTTGAACAGTACCTCCTTGAACTTGAACAACTTCACTCTGGAGATGCAGCTTGGCTTAACTGACTTACAGTTTAATAACGTCCCTTTTAGGATTTCTAGACTAATCTATGTAACGTTATTGCCAAGTTAGCTGTATAAATTCCATATATGCAAAAGTAAGCCATGTACAGATAGCATGGGCTTATAATGTTATATCATTAACTTCTCTAGTGTCACGTAGCATGCAAGCTAACAAGCTAGTGTTGTCTAGCCAACTCCGTAACTTATTAACGGCAAAAAGCGCGACAGGTAATGTTGTAAAGCGTGGCACGCGGGTGGTCTGCATCTATGCATGCAACATACGTTATGGCCAAGCTGCATCTCCTCCTCCTTCTCCTGAAAGGTTTTCTGACAAATAGGCATTTTGTCATCATCCTCTGATACTGTGAAGTACTGCCACACAGCCGACGCTCATAAACATTTGCTTTGCGTGCGCATAATTTACACGTCAACTTATCGGCCAGGAATATCGGCAGAAATTTTTCATATCTGCAGATACCGATAATTAAGTTTTGAAGCCGATATCTGCCGATACCGATGTCGTGCCGATATTATCGTGCATCCCTAGGGAAAATACTAATTTTGGAACCATTGAGTACAGATGGCAACAATGTTGGCAATACTGGTGGATCTGCGCACATCTTTTGGATCCACACCAACTATGAAAGCAGAGGTGTTGTGGACCCTTAACACCATCGCCAAACACCAGTCCTACAATGGTAATGAGGGTGCATGTTCCCCGATTCCGATATCGCTAACACGATTACTTGTGGTCCCGACAAAACGGCGTATATAGCCAAGTTTGGTTTAGCTGTTTATATCAAAGAGGAGCTGGTGTCCAAAGTCAAGAAAATAACATACGGCGTTAGTCAAACTTTTTTGTGGTTGATTTTCACGCCTCTGTTTGGCTTGTTGTCTGTGGTGATGTAGCGTAAGTACAGTCCACATTTTCACATTTGATTTTCACGTTTGCAGGCAGGTCTGTGAAATAGGCCGTGAAATAGGTATTACGTTTTTATTTAAATGGTCTTAAAAAGGTCTTAAAAAGACTTGAATTTGACTTGAAGAAACCTGTAGGAACCCTGGTAAATTACAAAATGACAAGTGATATTGTGCTCTGCTTCACAAAAGCATGTGGGGTAGTGTGGCCGAGCGGTCTAAGGCGCTGGATTTAGGCTCCAGTCTCTCTGGAGGCGTGGGTTCAAATCCCACCACTGCCATTATGGGTTTCCACTGACACTAACAGGTCCTTGTGGTTAATTTATGCAACATACAAACATAACATAGTATATACGTGAGGCATACAAAACAAATAGTGGATAAGGTGGGGATCATTTAAGTATTGTACAACAGCCTAGACTTAGACCTAGATTGGGTATACAGTGTGCTCATAAAGTTACTATTACAAGGGTAAGTAGAGGAATGAAACAAAGTCGATGGTGGCAATTATTTACATTGCACGTTAAGGCTAGCACAGGCTATGGGGTAGAATAAGTGTGACAGTGTGGTGGGGGGTGGGAAGGTATAGGCCAAGGTTTTTTGCAAGTAGATCAGGTGGAGAGACTACAGCAGCGTCCCACAGCACCGCAGACAGTCTAGACTTGGAGGGTGTGTGTGTGTCTCGGGTGTATGCAATATGCATATAGGTACTTAATGCTGATAAGTAACAATTTTCCACAGCCATCAGCATTTGTGGACAAAGATCACACTTTAAGAGAACATTTGGCTAGTAAATATCAATTTGATTAAGATATAGGTTTAGGTCAACAATTAACAGTAGGTAACATGGCCACTTAGTCTTGATTAGTATTAGCATATGTTATAGTAGGAGAGGCTGCTGGCCAGGTTAATGGGAATTTTGTTTATGTGAAGTTTTGATGAATTATGTTTAGCTGACATGGTGTGTGAATTTTAGTTTAGGATATCAAGGGTGGCAGGATACGGTGAACGACTGGCTTGTGACAGCCGCATGCAGGGCCCAAAATAACACTCCTTCACAGTACAACATGAATTGTCAGTAGTCCAATTTCACCAATATTAACTGAAACCCTTTGGGCAAACGGAGACAATTTCTCTCTCTCTCTCTCTTACACACAGACATTCACACACACACACACACACACACACACACACACACACACACACACACACACACAACCCAAAAACAACAGTCTGTTTCGTCAGGTGTTTTATTGAGAGTAGATGTCGGCTTGCTGTGCCACATGCAGTTTGTGTGAGTGGAGAACAGAGATGCGTGCCCAGGTGTTCTGTTCTCCAGGTGTAGCAGACTCACACACACACACCAGCAATTCATAGAGCTGTCTGTGGATGTGTGTGTGTGTGTGTGTAAGCTTGGGATAGAGCACGTGGATGGGGCGGTGGGGGTGGCCGAATGCCACATTGTTGGGGGAAAAACTCAATACCAAAAAGAAAAAGCTCAGAGGTTTGCTGTCCAAAATAAACCCCCTCTAATTTCACCCAATGGTACAGTCCTCTCTGCCCAAAAAATGTCATCACTTCTTGGCCTTGGGCGCATTCGGCGTGTTGAATTTGAAGAAGATGATGTCACCATCCTCGACTGTGTAGGTCCGACCCATCTGCCTGTACTTGCCAGCAGCCTATCAGAGAGAGAGAAGAAATGATCAGTCTATATAGAACACTGGACAAATATAAGACATCATTTCACTCAGATTCACACGTCTACAACACGAATGTACACGTGTATGCACACACACACACACACACACACACACACACACACACACACACACACACACACACACACACACACACACACACACACACACACACACACACACACACACACACACACACACACACACACACACACACCTTGACTGCATTTTCGGTCCCTTCCTCTTTGAAGTCGTTAAACTTCATGACCTCGGCCATGATGAAGCCCTTCTCGAAGTCTGTGTGGATCTTCCCAGCGGCCTGAGGAGCCTTGGTTCCTTTCTGCAGAGGGGTCAAAGGTCAGTAGGTCAAGGGTCACATGCGTAATTTGGTAAATGCACAGAATTAACTTCCAATAAAGCGCTTTTGTTATCGAGAAAGGAAACTTCTTCTTAAGACACTTCAAAAACATTGAGCTGCGTGCGTGCGTGTGTACTCACCCTGATGGTCCACGCACGCACTTCGTCTGGTCCTGCGGTAAAGAAGTACTCCAGCTGCAGACCTGCATATCCGCTCTTAATGATCTTTGTGAGTACACTGTCACACACACACACACACACGCCATAAGAAAAAATAACAATTAAACACATATTAACACTTTTACCTGAAGTTTAAATACTGTGACGAAAGTATACGAAAATGAAAGAGTGTGTGATATAAGTATGCATGACTGTATTGACTGTGACAGACAGATAATAGACGGAGGGAGATAGTCACACACAGACCCCCTCACCTCTGTGTTTTGTGTTCTTCACAGTACTTCTTCATCTCCTCCTCCTCCATTTCCTGCAGAGTGGCCTCCAGACCGCCACACACAGGGATGACCAGAGCGCCGGGATCATGGAGGTCGATCCACTCCTTTATCTTCACCAGCCTGGCCAAGAGAGAGAGAAGGGGATGAGGGAGGAAGGAATTAAAAAGGAAGAGGGGGGGGAAGAGAGCGGGAACAAGGAAAGAAAGGAGGGAGATGAAAGAGAGGAACAAGGGATACAGAGGGGATTGCAGGACGAAGGAAAGGAGAGGGGGGTATGGAGAAGGAGAGGAGAGAAAGAGAGAGATAGAGCCTTAAACCACCATGTGAACCTGAACATGATATTTCAAGAGCTTCTACACACTACACTTTATGACTTACACTGAACACAACACTAACACACTGAACACAACACTGACACACTGAACACAACACACACCTAACACACACACTGAACAGGGGCTTGCTGCTAAACACACTAGTGATCTCACCATTTGTTCTTCTTCCTAATGTAGTCTTTCTCTGAGAGGTTGACCAGATAGATCATGGGCTTTGACGTCAGGAACAGGTACTTATTCAGCACATCAATCTGAGAGCAGGGGAACACAGACTGGGTCAGGAGGAGTGCAGGAGACTTCCTGAGGTGCGGTGATATTTCTGTATGCATGCAAGACGCACAGAGAGGGAGAGACAGAGGGGGGGGGGGGGGGGGGAGGATAGAGGGAGAGACAGAGACGATAGAGAGAGGGGGGGGAGGGAGAGAGAGAGAGACTCACCTCTTTCTCATTCCACTCGGGATAGAAACGCACATGCTTCTTCTCATCAACCACCCAAGCTTTCACTTTAAGCATGATGTCCTGCAGCAACAGTGGGGGAGAGGAGACAGAGAGTGAACTCAAGGTATGGAGACGCCATTAATGTCAAGAGGCTCTACATGATTCACACGGTGTGTTCTGAAGCACTAGTTTTACCTTCCGGTCAGACATAAAAACGATGAAATGGTGTGTACAAATATAATTCAATAATAAACTAACTGCAGTAGTTTCTGTCCAATCAGATGTGAGTTTGTTGTAAGTAAGTAAGTAAGACTTTATTTATATAGCACATTTCATACAAGAGTTGCAATTCATAGTGCTTTACATAAAAGCAAGCAGCAGGAGCAGTCCATGGAGTAAAAGATAAATAAAAATGTATGCATATTGTGTAGTGCACGCTGGGTAATGCAGTCCTCACGTATTCTGGCTTGAGCTTCTTGTCTCCTCCTCTGACGGCCATCTTCTCCAGCTTGTCTATGATGGGGTCCATCGCCTCCTGGTCCTTCAGCCGCAGCTCCTCGTGGATGATCTCCATGTCCCTCACCGGGTCCACGCTGCCCTCCACGTGGATGATGTCCTCGTCCTCAAACGCACCTATACACACACACACACAAAAATCACAACCAGCCGCTAGATGGATAATACCTTTTTTATTACATGTTTATAGCATTTTTTTAAACATCTATTTACAGAAATAATGTTCTTTATACTCCTTACACCATCCTAACATTCACGAACGAAAGAACTGCAATATCTGGCCACGTTGACAAACCAACAGAACGCGTCTCCTTCATGCGGGACGTATCGATTTAGGTTTTAATGAACATTTTGAAAAGTGTGTCTTGTAAGTAATAATATATTGTGTTTTAAATGCTGAGTTAACAAGCCCATAGGCTGGTTGGAGTCTGGATATTCAGCTCAGCACATTTAAAAACTGGGAAGAAAGATCACATTTAAGATCATGATTGTGAGTTCAAAAGATAATGGTGTGATTTTATCGGGCAGATCACCAACCCCCATCTTACATACAACCACTCTTTCCTCGGTCATGTGAGGACACACACCTTCACCAACAGCTCTTATCTGGACACTGAGTCACATCACATTCTCTGAGTCAGAGTCAGGTGAGAGGTTCAGTGCCAAAACAACAAGATAACTAGTGGCTATCAAATGATCTACATGCTAACAAATAACGGTAATTGATGTTTTTAACACGAGAAACGATGAAGCTGGACAGCATGCAAAATCAGGGCTCTGCTTAATTTTTAGGCGATTAAGAATGAGGCTAACCTGGAGATCACATTCATGCATCTAACAATATGCCCTGTCATCACACACACACACACACACACACACACACACACACACACACACACACACACACACACACACACACACACACACACACACACACAACACACCGAGAACGAGTGGAAGGGAGAGAAGACACTGAGAACGAGTGGAAGCAAGAGAAGACAGAGAACGAGTGGAAGCGAGAGAAGACAGATGAGAGGAAGAGACAGAGGCTGCCAGGTTCAGCCAATGGCAGCGCGTGTCACTCACGGCTTGTGTGGAAGAGGCCGTCACACGCACAGCGCTCATGTGGAAGAGTCCGTCACACACACACACACACAACACTCACGGCTCATGTGGAAGAGTCCGTCACACACACACACACACAACACTCACGGCTCATGTGGAAGAGTCCGTCACACACACACACACACACACACACAACACTCACGGCTCATGTGGAAGAGGCCGTCGCAGGCGCTGATGTGGGAGAGGAAGGCGTTGCCAAGGCCCTGCCCAGCGTGTGCCCCCTTCACCAGCCCAGCGATGTCCACCACACTCAGGAACGCAGGCACCTTACTGCAGAGGACACAAACACACACACAGTCAGAGACAGTACTAACCACACTCAGGAACACAGGTACCTTACTGCAGAGGACACACACACACACAGTCAGAGACAGTACTAACCACACTCAGGAACACAGGTACCTTACTGCAGAGGACACACACACACACACACACAGTCAGAGACAGTACTAACTATACTCAGGAACGCAGGTACCTTACTGCAGAGGACACACACACACACACACACACACACACAGTCAGAGACAGTACGAACCACACTCAGGAACGCAGGCACCTTACTGCAGAGGACACACACACACACACACAGAAAGAGACAGTACGAACCACACTCAGGAACGCAGGCCCCTTACCGAAGAGGACACACACACACAGTTACAGACACACAGACAGAGACAGTACAGACCACACTCAGGCACGCAGGCACCTTACTGCAGAGGACACACACACAAACACATAGTCAGACACACAGACAGAGACAGTACGAACCACACTCAGGAACGCAGGACCTTACTGAAGAGAGGACACACACACACACACACACACACACAGTCAGAGACAGACAGAACGCAGGCACCTTACTGAAGACACACACACACAGAACGCAGGCACCTTACTGAAGAGGACACACACAGTCAGACAAACAGGCAGGAGCTGTAGCAGCAAAACCTGCCAACTTTGTTACTACAAATGTGTTATTAAAAGTCTAGCTGCTCACTGATGCAGATCAGGACACCACAAGAACTATACTATACATCTTAGACCCGTGTTAGAATGAGCTCTCGCGGAGCCTTCCAGGGGGAGGGGACTGGTGCTTTGTATTTGTGGAGCCATTTGTGATGAGTCTATACAGCGATCATTAGATAGGGAGACAGAGAGAGATTGTGTGTGTGTGTAAAAGCAAAGGGTTGGAAATGCATATGCCACAGTAGTCATAAGTAGCTAGCTGAGAGTGTGTGTGTGTGTGTGTATGTGCACACTGAGTCCATCTGGGCAGTCAGCTGCTCTGTGGAGCCTGGTGGCGTGGCCTCACCTGAGAGGCTTGTGGAACTTGCACAGGTAGTCGTAGCGGTCGTCAGGAATGGGCACTCTGCTCTCGTTGGGGTCGATGGTGCAGAAGGGGAAGTTCTCCGCAGCCGCCTGGCTCTTCGTCAGGACGTTAAAGAATGTGGATTTCCTGCAGGACAGCGACAACAACAGCTCTCATCAATCCCTACCATGTTTAAGACGTTAAAGAGCGTTGATTTACTGCAGGACAGTGACAACAGTGCTCATCAATCCCAACCATGTTTCTGTCAGGTGGATCACAGGAGAGGCGTTCAACCTTTCCCATGTTCATACGGCACACACGGGCCGTGCACATGGATAGAGCGCCCATACTGTAACTGTACACTCCAGGGGCAAGGTAATGATGTAACACCTAATAGGGAAGCATGCAACTGCAACTCTGTCATCAATGAAACGGTGGTCGACCCCAGTCAAACGTCCATTAAGGTAACATAATGGACACAACAAGGACTATAATTACACGACATGTCAACAAACATGCATGTGCAAATCTGCTGCTTTGTTTTAGCTCACTGTTTTATGTATTTCCCTGAACACCGTGGCTCACTGCGGTCACCCACCCCACATTAGGCAGTCCCACGATGCCGATTTTCAATGAGGTCCCGAAGCGTCCGATCAGGGCGGGTTCCTTTGGGGCTTCTCCCTTCTTCGGAGGCATCTACAAAAGAAATCGTGAACGTTAGTACAACCTCTGTCATTCCCCGCCACCATGGGCGCGAAGTTATCCTTAGGCGATGGACGCACCTTTTTGGGAGCCATAATTTGAAATTTGCAGTGTAGCCTACTACTGTCTCAATACATTCACAGCTAGCCAAGAGATGATAACAGTCACATTTCTCTGAGAAAGTCGAACAGCGTGTAGCCTCGGCTGTGTGGCTAGCGTTAGTAATTCTGTCCGGTTGCCATTTCGCAGCGCGGTGCAGCCTGACTACTGAGAAGTCACATCACTACCCCAAAAATAGACATCGCATCTGTCAGGGGCGTAAGATGAACTGTTCTGGCCTCTCCATAACGGCTATGAATAACGCCTACCGCGCTCTCTCGTTGCTTATTTATTACGTGTCATAGATACACTCGGCCCACTGCTTGTATCAGGGCAAGACACTAGACATTCTCGGGGTAGACCCGGTCGCCTTACACTTTACAACCAGCCGGATCCTCACACATGGAATACCTAGCTAGCATATTGCTATCCTATGCATTCGAGCAGGGCAACGTTAGCCGGTTATCCTAGCCCAATTGAAGTGTGGCTACATAATTGTCTTCTGAGAGATTCTTTCATAGAACATTTACTTTGCTGTAAGTTAATAGTGTGTTAAACAATGTGTAGATATAGTTCACCTTCAAATGATGTTATTTCTGTCGTTTAAGTACAAATCCAAGCTGTCTGACTTGTACACACGCCAGTCTACACTTCGGCGGTGGCAGGGAAAGGAACCGGAAGAGTGAATATTCTCTACAATCTCATTGGCCAAACAAAAGGAAACGTGCCGACGTTGCGTAAAATAATAGCTGGACAGACCTCGCATGACGTTCAGACTAGCTAAAAATAGTAAATTTAAAAAGTAAAAAAAGAAGCTTAAAATAGTAAATATAAAATAGTTAGAAACCTCAAAAAACAGAAGAAAATCAAATTTGGCACATTGCCTGGCTCTTTTATTGCTTTTTTATTGTTGTGTAAAGACAAAAAGGATTTGTACAGTTTTGTAACATTGTGTAGGATATACATTATCTTAGTGCAAAACAGTTTGGGATGACACATGCTATAACCCAAAACTACCAACATCTCCTTGACATACAGCAAGTTTTAGTACATTTCAAAAGAATTGTGTAAAAGTGTAAAGACCCCAATGCAAGACATCTGGATAACAGCCAGTTGTGTGCAAACAAGACAGCAAAAAAAAGAGTTCTTGTTGTCAGGAGAAAAAAACATTATTGATGTCATATGGTTATTACAAAAAAAAACATGCACTATTGAAAGACATTTCAGAAATCTCAATTGTTTTATAAACGACAGAGACAATGGATACATACACCCTGGATCACACGGCAGTATCAGTAGTGGCATAGATGGCATGATTACCGTACACTTCCCCACGTTCCCATTCAGCCATCAGAGAGAGAGAGAGACACACACACACACACACACACACACACAAACCAGCCATCTCCCTTCCCCTCCTGTACTCTCTTACACACACACCCACCCACACCCACACACACGCACACGCATGCACATACACACACACCCCACCCATCGAGCCATCTCCCCTCCCGTTCACACACACACACACCCCTCCAGCCATCTCCCCTCCCATTCTACCCCATAAGCTAAGTTAGCCCCTTGAGCACATCTGTAGGGGGGAACCACAGACACACAGCAAAGGCCATGCGATGGAAAACACACGGAAGGAAAAGAAACATCTATGGCAGCATGCAGTAGAAATACACTCTACAGGTCAGAGGTCAACCGTTGAAGTCCTGTTAACTTCATTATTCAGTGCAGACTGACACAAGTCTTCTAGTCATTGAACAGCGTGTGGCTGTAGCTATAGCAACAGCGTGGGGCTGTAGCTATAGTAACAGTGCGGGCTGTAGCTATAGTAACAGCGTGGGGCTGTAGCTATAGTAACAGCGTGGGACTGTAGCTATAGTAATAGCGTGGGGCTGTAGCTATAGTAACAGCGTGGGGCTGTAGCTATAGTAACGGAGTGGGGCTCTAGCTATAATAACAGCGTGGGGCTGTAGCTATAGTCTCTCCGTCCTCTTTAATCAGTGTTTTAGCTCTAGCCTAACAGTGCAGAACAGACCTTCTATTTCTAATCTGCTCTTTTTAAAGGCATGTACTGTAGACATACATCTTCTGTTTCGAATCTGCTCTCTTTAAAGGCATGTACTGTAGACATACATGTTCTGTTTCGAATCTGCTCTCTTTAAAGGTATGTACTGTAGACTGACATCTTCGGGAAAATGGATCTTCAGATCTGACCACATCAGTGCTTGTAGGATGAAGAGATGAAAACAGTTAACACAGAAGGCGGAGGGTTGCATAGGACACTATTACCGCACACAACACAACGCAGCTACACTTTTCAAGTGAATACACACACACACACACACACACACACACACACACACAACACAGCTACACTTTTCAAGTAAATACACATACACACACACACACACACACACACACACACACACACAACACAGCTACACTTTTCAAGTAAATACACACACTCACACACACACACAAAACACAGCTACACTTTTCAAGTAAATACACACACACACACACACAACACAGCTCATCTCATATACAGCAGCAAAACACACAGACCCATACTCAACACAACATCTGAAGGACAAAAGGCACAGATACACACACACTCGTGATACACACACACATGGGCAGACTGACAGGAAAACTGCAGTGCATAGAACTGTTGCTATGACGAACAGTCAAAACGAAAGTCAAAACGCTGCAGCAGTAGGTGTGTTTGTGCATACAGCAGGAGTTCAAAGGTCAGACAGTCCTTGCAGTTTGGGGCTTTAATACCTGCGTATGCGCATACAACATGCAAAAAAAATAAGTTTCAGTTGAAATTCAAGTCAAGTTTACAGTTAAATGTTGCCTGGAATCTGATGGAAAGAAACTCTTGCTCGAAGTCACAAACGCATCCATTCCAGGTCACATGGCACATGGTATCATTCCGTGAGTGTCGTCATGGCAGTGGAACCTTTGTGGCCGGGTGAAGCCATAGCAGAGCGAGTTGTCATGGAAACCGAACCGATGGCGGACGTGTTGCAGAACTCCTCCCTGCTGGAGCCATTCACCGTACAGCACAGCTGATCCCCGGTCACCTGCCACTCCAGCTCGCACCAGCCAATCAACCAACTCTCTGCCCATGAATGAGCCCGCCTCCAACCAGTCTGACCAATAGCCTTTGCACCTGCGCATCAAAGGAAGGATTCACCCACAGGTCCCGAGAGAGATTCACCAGACCCACTGGAAATGGTGAGGAAAGGAAAGGAGGGAATAAAGAATGATGAAGAAGAATTGAAAGAGTGATGAAGGAGAGGATAGTCAGGATTAGCAGAGACAGATTTCACAGTGAGAAACAAATTTCATGCCAAGACTGGTTCAGATAAAGGTTCATTACTGTGTGGTACAGACTACAGGGCCTAAGGAAGGAGTGTGTGTACAGACTACAGGCCAAAGGAAGGTGTGTGTGTGTGTGTGTGTGTGTGTGCACAGACTACAGGGCAAAGGAAGGTGTGTGTGTGTGTGTGTGTGTGTAAGAATAACAGTTCAGAATGCAGTGCATCACCGAGGAGACCACATGCATGCCATACTTTTCAGTGACATCACACTTAATGCATGCCATACTTCAGTGAGACACATAAGGCAGCAGTAACACTAAACAACATTAGACAACATCTGCTGTAGAATTAATACAAAACCTTTCAATACCTTTTACACATCCACACACACACACACACACACACACACACACACACAAACACACACACACACAGCTGACCTTCTTTGGTGTACGACGTCCTGAACACACTGGTCCTTGTGGTAGCGCACAAACTGTGTGCAGGTGAGCCGGATCTCCTCTTGACCTGCAGCAGGAGTCTCTACAGGTGCAGAACCCCACAAACTGGCTAGCCTGGACACAGACACACACACATGCAAGCAGAAACATATACGGTCACACACACACAGACATAAACGGTCACACACACACACACATGCACACAGACATAAACGGACACACACAAACACGGACAGAGACATATACGGACGCAGAGACACACACATACACACACACACACACACACACACACAGAACACACAGAACACACAGGCACCCAAAATAACATTGTTCTGTATGTGATATATACACACATTGATATACACACATGGACACGTGAGCAAATGAAACCCAAAGCTCTTAATCAGGATCGTATAAATACACTGAGGTCCAGGAGAACCTCAAACAAAGGAGGACATGGCATTAACTTTGAGACGTGTTTGCAGACGGATTTACCTCTTTTTGAAAGGTAGAATGATGAGATGTTCATCTAATCCAAACACTCCAAACGATATGAACCCCTGAAACCAACAACAAGAAGACATGGCTGTTACTCTCTTTCCTCCTCTACAGCTGTGTGTGTGCCTGTGAGAGGTCATCTACAGGTGTGTGTGTACATGTGAGAGGTCATCTACAGGTGTGTGTGTACATGTGAGAGGTCATCTACAGGTGTGTGTGTACATGTGAGAGGTCATCTACAGGTGTGTGTGTGCCTTTGAGGTCATCTACAGGTGTGTGTGTACATGTGAGAGGTCATCTACAGGTGTGTGTGTACCTGTGAGAGGTCATCTACAGGTGTGTGTGTGCCTTTGAGGTCATCTACAGGTGTGTGTTTACATGTGAGAGGTCATCTACAGGTGTGTGTGTACATGTGAGAGGTCATCTTCAGGTGTGTGTGTACATGTGAGAGGTCATCTTCAGGTGTGTGTGTGTGTACATGTGAGAGGTCATCTTCAGGTGTGTGTGTGTACATGTGAGAGGTCATCTACAGGTGTGTGTGTACCTGTGAGAGGTCATCTACAGGTGTGTGTGTACATGTGAGAGGTCATCTTCAGGTGTGTGTGTACATGTGAGAGGTCATCTTCAGGTGTGTGTGTGTACATGTGAGAGGTCATCTTCAGGTGTGTGTGTGTACATGTGAGAGGTCATCTACAGGTGTGTGTGCCTTTGAGGTCATCTACAGGTGTGTGTGTACATGTGAGAGGTCATTTATAGGTGTGTGTGTGTAACTATGAGAGATCATCTACAGGTGTGTGTGTACCTGTGAGAGGTCATCTACAGGTGTGTGTGTGTACATGTGAGCGGTCATCTACAGGTGTGTGTGTACCTGTGAGAGTTCATCTACAGGTGTGTGTGTGTACCTGCGAGAGGTGCTGCGCTGTGCAATGTGTGTGTGCAGGCAGTTACAGGGTGTGTCTGGAGGGTGCCCTGAGAAAGTTCATTTTTACCGGTGATTCATAAATAAAAATTAAATGTATGTGAAGTACCTGGCCATAGTGTGTGGTGTGTGTGTGTGTGTGTGTGTGTGTACCTGGCCGTAGTTGGCCACAGCACAGAAGAACTGCAGTTCCAGGTACAGCCTGCCGGGGTCCTTGTTGAACAGCCACCAGAAACAGCTGGACAGATTCTACAGGACAAGGGGAGAGGAAACGCTAACATGTCATATGAGTGGGACACACAGAGGACTTTAATTTAATGTCATTTAATTTACTTTAATTTAATTTCATTATAAACAACCCAGACTTAATGGGGCTAATTTCATATTTTTAAAAAGAAGGTCTTTTATGGTATAGAGTTCTGTTTCCTTTTGAGGTCAAATGTCTGGTCTACAAAACCCAACCAAGATAAATGGGTCTCCTTGGTGATACACCCAAAAGATCACACCTTATGGGTGCACTCCCCAACACACACACACACACACACACACACACACACACACACACACACACACACACACACACACACACACACACACACACACACACACACACACACACACACACACACACACACAC
Source organism: Sprattus sprattus (assembly GCF_963457725.1). NCBI lineage: Eukaryota > Metazoa > Chordata > Actinopteri > Clupeiformes > Clupeidae > Sprattus > Sprattus sprattus. The sequence continues at coordinate 26,384,139 of NC_137922.1, read as the reverse complement.
ACACACACACACACACACACACACACACACACACACACACACACACACACACACACACACCTTATGGGTGCTCTCCCCAGGACAGATCACAACAGGAGAATCCCTCAGAGCATCTGGTTTATGCGCGCGCGCACACACACACACACACACACACACACACACACACACACACACACACACACACACACACACACACACACACACACACACACACACACACGATCTGTCCTAGACTCTACTGCTCTCTGGACCGTGACATGACCCACACTAGACCTGCTAGACCTGCTAGTGGATTAGGACTGGGGTTGTCTGGTGGTAAAGAGCACTTACAGCCAGCAGTGCAACGATCAGCAGCAGACACAGCAGGGCATGTCGGCCCACCTGCCTCTCCTCTTGGGCCAGCCGCGCCCTGGGGGTCTCACGCATTGGCGCCACACCCTGGTCTGGAGGAGATATGACCGGGGAATTATGCAATAGACACATACTGTAGCTAGACAGGCCTGTGGTCTACCACCACACTGAACAAATACACACATTAAGACACACCTCACACCAACATAAGCACGCACACACACACACACACATTAAGACACACCACACACAACCATAAGCACACCCACACACACACATTAAGACGGCAGCACTTCACACACTTCACATAAACACACAGGACGAGGCGTGCCTTGCTTAACTAACATACCCAGAAATAGTATAACACATATTAACACGTATGCACAAACACACCTATCAAATACGCCATCTCAACTCCATTTCACACTCAACCCATCAGTGCCACCCAGTACACGCTGATTCATTTCACACACACACACACACACACACACACACACATATACACACCTCTCTCTATTATTAACGCCTTTCATTATGGGACCTACAGGTAGAGGGTCCCACCATCTCACACACGCTTTGTACCTGTGGGTGTCGGTGCTGTGTCGGTCAGATGGCCCGCGATCATATCGGGCATGGGCTGAGAGAGAGGCCGCTCACCAGGCTGAGAGAGAGGCCGCTCACTGGGCTGAGAGAGAGGCCGCTCACTGGGCTGGTCCTCTGGAAGGAGAGGGAGAGAAGATGGAAGCCATTAACAAACCAGCACACCCACTAGAGTCAAAAGGCTTCTTTAAAAGGCCTCAAGTCTTATTTAAATCACAAGCAATATGTAAAGGTGCAGGAGTACTTCTGTAAAAAAGAAATATATATGAATATATATATATAGATACATAATAACAGTATGCACAGCTGAAAAGATAAAGTGCCTAAAGTCAACCTCAAGCTAATATATAGCTGAAAAGATTAAGTGCATCTTAACACACACACACACAGATACAGACACACAGACACACAGACACAGACACAGACACAGACACACAGACACACACACAGACACACACACAGCTCTACCTCTGTTGAGACTGCCCTGTGGGGTTGCTGATTCAGTGGTGCTCTGGTCCTCCAGGTCCCTGTAGGGGCGCAGGTCGTCGGTGGTGCCCGACATGGAGCTCTGGTCTAGGGTATGATAGTGCGGCTCCTCCGAGGTGCCTGACATGGAGCTCTGGTCCAGGGCATGATAGTGCTGCTCCTCCTGGGTCCCCCTGCCCAGGCCCAGCAGAGACAGACTCCCCAGTGCGATACTACACACCAACACCGCAGTGGTGCTCCCAATCTGAGACGGGTGGAGGACAGAGGGAGAGAGAGGAAGGTGTACTGAAGGTTGGTGTGTTGCGCTATCCCATTTTGTGGCTTACCC
>NC_137922.1:26349874-26377374 GCF_963457725.1 Sprattus sprattus | reverse complement strand
TATCCCACAGCTTTAGAGAATGGGACGCACAAACACAACAAACTAATGTTGTCCCCTAAAGCTTTCTTAAAGCTCAGAAAATGATTGGTTACCCTTTGCAGATTATTCCCACAACCGTTCCCACCAGTGGTTTATAAGCACAAAATGTGCATCCACATAGCGCACACAAACACACTCAGACACACACACACACACACAGGTTCTCCATCATCTTTGCCCTTCACTCCCTCTGACACTCATTCACTCCCTTCCTTTCTCACTCATTCACTCACTCACTCATCCCTCACCCACTCCATCCGGTCACCCATTCACACCTTCATGCCCTCCATCATTCATTGATTCACTCACTCCTATGTAGCCTTACTCACTCACTCACTCACTCACTCACTCACTCTCTCTCACTCACTCATTCATTCACTCATTCACTTACCCACTTGCCCCCTCTCTCTCTCTCCCACTCACTCACTCTCTCCTTCTCTCTAACTCATTCACTCACTAACCCACTCTCTCTCACTTACTCATTCACTCATTCTCTCTCCCTCCCTCCCTCTCTCCTTCTCACTCTCTCACTCACTCACTCTCTCCTTCTCTTCCTTCTTCCCTCCCTCTCTCACTCACTCTGTCCTACTCTGTCCTTCTCTCTCACTCACTCACTCACTCACTCACTCACTCACTCACTCACTCACTCACTCACTCACTCACTCACTCACTCACTCCTTCTCTCCCTCCCTCTCTTATTCACTCACTAACCCACTCACTCGCTCCCTCACTCTCTCCTGGTTTGTCTCTCACTTACAGTTTGGCAGTGATGAGCAGTATAAGTGCCACTCCGGTGGAACGCATCAGTTTCCTCAACTCACAAACTCTCTATCCCTCTCTTACCTCACTCATTCACTTACTCACTTATTCACTCCCCACTCTCTCCTTCTCTCTCCTTCTCACTGGCTCCCTTCCTCTCTCACTTCTTCCTGGTTCGTCTCTCACTTACAGTTTAGCAGTGATGAGCAGTATAAGTGCCACTCCAGTGGAGCGTGTCAGTTTCCTGAGCTGACCAACCATGGACAGCCCTAGGTAGAACAGCGCCGCCCCCCCGAACGAGTTGGCCAATCCGTCCACAAACTGCTGCAGCAGCTCCGGAACCTTCCCGTCCAATAGGAAGTGAGACGCGATTCCCACCAGCACCATGAAAACGATAGGGTTCTTCATGACCTGCACACACACACACACACACACACACACACACACACACACACACGCACAAAGAAGGAATGAACATGATGGCCTACTCATACACACACTGAAACTTGATTGTGCAGTAGGATACTGACACTGCATGGTTATAGTCCCTTGGGCTTTTGCTAAACTTATATGCTCAAATATTCTGTCACACGTAGAAACAGATTACCACAGCAACATAGGCATCATATGCAACATATACACACACACACAGACACACACAGACACACACACCCGCAGTAAGACGATGGAGACGATGTGTAGTTTGCTCTGGTTGTGGTCGGCACTCTGCCTCCAGCGCTGGATCTCACACAGGGCGAACCCGATGGGGTTGAGCAGCATGAGGGAGACGGGAGCCACCAGGTAGATGTACTGCAGGTACTCAGGGTGGGTGCTCCTGTACAGGGCGTCCACTGAGGAAAGGCAGGTAGACAGCCGGTAAGAACACAGCAGTGGAAGGTTGGTCAGTACAAGAGAGCAAGATGGACATGGATAACAGATTTAAAAAACAGATACCACCCTGATCTGGAACAGACACACTATCCGGAATCAGAGACACTAAACTGAAAATAAAAGAAGTGACAACCAACCTAGACCACTTTTTGTATTTAAGGTTTGAAAGCAATACTGTTCCCTCACCAACACATAGATTGTTCTAAACTAATAACAAGCTCACCGATGGGGTATCCCAGCGCGAAGTCATTGCTCTGGGTGGCAAAGATTGAGTAGAGTCCAGCTTTGCTGTACCGAGTCTCCGGCCCTGCAACCATCAGCGTGAGCGAACACACCACCACGAATACCGTCACCTTGGCGATCAGCACGCTCCACAGGAACGACCAGATCACGTCCCCGAAGTCCAACACGACCATGTTCTTAAACAGCAGAGCGGGAAGGGCAAAACGAGAGACGAAGTTCCCGAGTCCCTTAGCCTGAGTTGGAGGGATGATGTCCGTCCTGCCAGCCACATACCCGCACAGGATGATCCCGAAACACTCGAGCAGCGCCGGGAAAAGCTTGTCGATGGACATGGTCGGGCTGGCGGACAACGGGCTGTGACTGATGTTGAGCCCGTGCATGGCGATGTAGCGATCTGCCATGATGGACGCGATGTGGAAGGGCTGCTCTGAGAACCTGAGGCGCTCACCTGTGACAACACAAAGCAAGCGGAGGAACCAGAAAAAAACACACATATACCGTGATTACAGGGATTCAAAGAAGTTATCAAGTAAAATCGTGCAACGGCGAACTATGGTCAAACACAATTGAGGGCTACTATAAACGCTATCATAAACGATCACAGTCAGCTGTCAGATTAAACTATCACTTGAGCTCAGGGTATCGTCCACATGTCAATCATAATCTCAATCATTAAAAGCTTTCACGATTCCACTGTACCCACCAAGAGATCTGATTATGTGTATGGCGGATATCACCAGGCTATGTAAAGCTACTAAAAGAGAGGTAAACATTAATTTCAGTTTCTTACTGACTGGATGCAACAACCTGGACAGATCTGATGTTACTTCAAGCCGCGGGGAGTCTCAAAGGGTTAGATTAAATTTAACTCAAGCACACATCCTACGTTCTGCATTTAGTAAACACATTACCACAGTACTATTTTAAATAACGAAATTGTTTACATGCAAGTCGGCTCAACCAAACCTATGGCAGGTTACTGATGACATATTCTGCAATCTTTCGGAAAACATGTCAATTGCGTAAGGACGTAACGGACACGGCAGATAACTTACCATTTGCTTCTTGTTACAACGAAGGAAGGATATTGGCTTGTGTCATGGTAATATTAATGTTTATACGTTCCTGTGACTTCCATTATGAATGTCAGGATTCTGTAGGATGTTTATCGATGGCAGAACTTACATTTTGACCCTGGAAACAGTGTGCTATTGCGTTTGAATGATTGGCGTGGTGACCAATCACAGAGAAAGGTTTTCATGCCCTGGCGTTCACCTCCCCCAATTCTGCTTCTGATTGGTGGAGAATGCAACGGCCGAATTGATGTTCACATAGCTACCTCACGTGGTCTATTTTTCGTTTGCATGAAATGTATGAGCTGGAGACACTTCTCTCCATGCAGTCTAAATAAAGGTACTATCCACAGCGGAGGACCTTGAAAAATGATTCCAGACATCTTTACTGCCCAGCGGAGATACAATTAGTCAACTGTTCTTCATGTTATCATCCTCGCATTAAAAAAAACCGTGTTCACTGGATGTTTTCAGAAGTCTTGGTGATGTTTCAGGTATTCTGTGATGTGGGTGTGGCTGTAGTGGTAAGACCTCGCTCGCATTTCGTTAATGAATGGTGGTTTATATTACCTTCAGATGTAATAAAGTACACTGGCACAGTCTGCGGATGTGGACAGGGACGGATTAATGATGGGGCTAAAGGGGTTTAAACCCCTGGACCAGCAGGCTGTAAACTTGTAGCCCATTCCTTGTTCATGTGTGGGGGCTAGCAACAGGTAGGTAGGCTCATAGATATACAGCCGCGGAAAAAATTAAGAGACCACTTCAAAATTATCAGTTTCTCTGGTTTTACTATTTATTGGTATGTGTTAAAGTAAAATGTACATTTTTGTTTTATTCTATAACCTACTGGCAACATTCCTACCAAATTTCAAATAAAAATATTGTCATTTAGATAATTTATTTGCAGAAAAATGACAATCGGTCAAAATAGCAAAAAAGATGCAGTGTCTTCAGATCTCGAATAATGCAAAGAAAACAAGCTCATATTCATTTTTAAACTACACAATACTAATGCTTACACTTAGGAAGAGTTCAGAAATCAATATTTGGTGGAATAACCTTGATTTAAAATCACAACTTTCATGTGTCTTGGCATGCTCTCCACCAGTCTTTCACATTGCCGTTGGGTGACTTTATGCTACTCCTGGCGCAAGAATTCAAGCAGCTCGGCTTCTTTTCATGGCTTGTGACCATCCATCTTCCTCTTGATCACATTTCAGAGGTTTTTTATGGGATTCAGGTCTCGAAATTGGGCTGGCCATGACAGGGTCCTGATCTGGTGGTACTCCATCCACACCTTTACTGGCCTGGCTGTGTGGCATGGAGCATTGCCCTGCTGGAAAAAACATTTCTCAGAGTTGGGGAACATTGTCAGAGCAAAAGGAAGCAAGTTTTTCTTCCGGGACAACGTTGTACTTTGCCTGGCTGAGGTTTGTAAAAGACCATAAGGATTGAAAAAAGCGGACTGGAGGGTCTTCTAGTTCGTCTTCTCTGATGAGTCCAATTTTCAGCTTTGCCCAACACATGGTCGTCTGATGGTTAGACGGAGACCTGGAGAGGCCTACAAGCCAGAGAGTCTTGTACCTACTGTGAAATCAGACTCATCAGAGAAGACGAACTTAGAAGAACCTCCAGTCCGCTTTTTCAATCCTTATGGTCTTTTACAAACCTCAGCCAGGCAAAGTACAACGTTGTCCCGGAAGAAAAACTTGCTGCATCTTTTTTGCTATTTTGACCGATTGTCATTTTTCTGCAAATAAATTATCTAAATGACAATATTTTTATTTGAAATTTGGTAGGAATGTTGCCAGTAGGTTATAGAATAAAACAAAAATGTACATTTTACTTTAACACATACCAATAAATAGTAAAACCAGAGAAACTGATAATTTTGAAGTGGTCTCTTAATTTTTTCCGCGGCTGTATATATAAAGGACTTTATATATATCTATGGGTAGACTTCTGTCTTAACGTTCAGCCCCGACATAACGTGTATTTAAGCGGAAACGGTGGTGCATTTGACATCCTGTTGTGTTACGCAAGCGCAACTGAAAAGACCATTCTTCGCGTTCGTTTGGAGGTATTTCTGCAGCCTGATGAAATCGGTATTATCTTTTTAATTCTTGCTCATTCTCTGGCCTCGATTACAGCATGGGAATATGGGGCACTGGCCTAGAGGTCACATGGGTCCAGAGGTCCACAAGGGTCATAAGAACCTGCATCAAATGAGCCCCTCTGCTCCAGAGTTGACCCAGAGACCCTTAAACAGTGGTGTAGTGGTCCCTGGAGAAGTGGGTATACTCTTAAGCAGCTATTTAAGCAGCCCATACAGCACAGGATAAACGCTTTGTTTTGGGAAGTGGGTATACGCAATGCTGACTGCTCCGTATACCTGCATATACCCTGGACTACACTGCCCTTAAAGGCCTGAATGCAAGTCCCATCACTTGAGGCTATAGCCCTGAAGATTTGAAGCCTTTGACTGTATAGCAACCCAAGCTAGATATAGCTTACACCAATAATTAGCCTATAGTGAACTCACGGCCAAGTCTGTCAAGTGAAAGTTTCGCTCTCTCTCAGTTCTAATAGACTTGCTTCACTGACATGACCATAAGACAGACACGCTACTGCCAAAGCAAGCTTGTGGAACAAAACACATACATAAACGCATAGGGATGAAATAGAAAACAAAATAGTCTTGTGTCACGCACGTAATCTTAATATCTAGGCAGATATACCTTCCCAACCTACCAATGCCAATCTCTCTATCAAATGGTCTTTTCAACAGCTAGAAACACCCCTGGTCTCATCATTAAAGACATGTACTGGTTTAGATGTATGTTTTGCAGTAATGTGAGGTCCTACATGTCCTTGAATTCCTTGCGTGTGTGTGTGACTGACAGGGACTGCTGAGAATTCTGGGCCCCCTGACAGAATTTTCAGTTAGGAGAGGAGATTTTAGGATTCAGATTATAATATTTAAATTGTCTGGGGGCCTCTAGTAGTGATGGGGGAGATTCAGATTTGCGATACCCTTTTCCCCTATAAAAGTCGGGTTAATTAACCATTTTCCCCTATAAAGGTCTGGTTAATTAACATTTTGTAGCCTACTTAGTTGTATAATGGTATATCATATATATATATATTTCCAAAACGGATCTGTATGATGACACATTTGTGCAGACAGGAAGTCGTTTATGTTACATTCCATTTTTAATTTCATCACTGACTTGGTTGTTTCAGTTGGTTGGCAGTGTAGGCCTATTGCATCCCTTACAAGCTCTATCATTATTCTGTCACGATTGGTTCAGTATCCTTCAGTTATTCTGCATCTACATTCAAAAACATTGTAATGTGGAATGATAGAAACTGCCGTTTTTCGTCAACTTGGGAGTTGGTCTTTGTCTTAGTGAGTAAGTCCTCTCGACTAGGCCTCGTCTTCCACTCCAGTGCTATGACCTCTGACCTATGACCTTTGCAGACTTGTCTCCTGCACAGCTGATACGTAGCAATCACAGACCACACATGGGTGGAACAGCATAAAATCATTTAACATGTTCCTTTTATTTAGCAAAACATTGCTTTAATACACTGGGAGTCTTTTCCATCACAAAATAGGACGACCATCAAAAGCCATAAAATAAAAATGAAAAGAAAACAAAAGCAAAGACATACAATAAGAGTAACACAAGACCATGGACAAAATAAGAGTAACACAAGACCATGGACACTTATCTTCCTTCCTTCCTTGCGTGCCCCGGGCAGCCACAGCCTTTAGTACCGCTGGTGAGATCTGCCCCCTTGTGGACACCGGAGGAACCTCAAAGGGGGGCAGCTCAGAGAAAATAACTGGCTGTGCACAGAGCTGAGCCCCTGGCCACCTGAGGAGAGGTCCACGTGTACACACACGCGCACACACACACACACACACACACACACACACACACACACACACACACACACACACACACACACACACACACACACACACACAAACAAACCTGGCCACCTGAGGAGAGGTCCCCTTAAGAGCCCGCGGGTGGCTCCCAGAATGCTCTGAAATACTACACTTCCTGTCCCCACACAAAGAGGCACTGTCGGAGGACCGGCGCCAGCCCTCAGCTGTCCTGCGACAGATTTTTGGTCTCAAACAAAGTTGGATTATCAGTGCTCGAAGTTTTGCTCTGACGTCCTATGTGTGTGTGTGTGTGTGTGTGTTTGTGTGTGTGTGTGTGTTTGTGCGTGTGTGTGGACCATTATCTTAAATTCACTGAAGCAAAGTAAAACACTTGATAATGGCCCTTTCAGATTGTCAGATTTGTGAGTTGCATAGTGCTTTCAAAATAACTGTGACAAACAAGTGCTTTGATATAAACTGAGACAAACAAATGGTACAGTTTTTAAGTGTGTGTTTGTGTGTGTGTTTAAGAGAGAGAGAGAGAGAACGCCAGTGGTTACAGGTGTGTCCCTGACAGGGGCACACGTCCATCCTGATAACAAGCAACTGTTTGTGTGTGTGTGTGTGTGTGTGTGTGTGTGTGTGTGTGTGTGTGTGTGTGTGTGTTATCGTATCTGCAGGAAGTGGTTCACTGACGGCTCTACTGTGGAGGACAGGCTGATCAAACTCACAGGCGTAGGAAATACGTCAACAAACAAAATAATAATACTGTCATATTCATCCTTCTCATACTTCATACAACATACCAGTACAGCAAATACTAAATACACAAGAACACAATGGCATCCAAACAATAAAGGCACTTCTCTGTATGACTTCCCCTGCTCACACACCTGGTCCTATAGCACACCCACATGTGAGGGACACACGTGTGTGTTTGTGTGTGTGATTGAGAGAGAGAGAGAGCACAGCGATAGAGCGACACGGCCCCAGGATGATGTTGATCCCCATGATTGTAGATTTTTGTCCAGAGGTGTGTGTCCGGGGTAAGAAAGAGACAAAACAGAGGGGAGAAAGAAAGAAGGAGCGAGAAAGAGAGAGCGAGAGAGCTATAGCTGGATTTGGAGACGTCCCAGAGTGACCAACAGAGTCTCCTTCACCTGGGGATGGGGGGCAGAGGAGGGGCTCCTCTCTCCTTTTTGCCTGATCCTGAGACACACACACACAGAGACACACACACACACACACACACACACACACACACACACACACACACACACAGAAACACACACACACAGAAACACACACACACACATACACACACGGAGAGAGCATTTAGCATTTTGGCTATGATAATGATGATGATGACATTAGTTAAGTTAGCGAAGGTCACTAGGGAGTCGAATAAACACACTGACAAACAGGGTGTATCCACTGGTGTAGGCTGAACATGTATATGCACTGGAGTAGGCTACACACACTGAACATGTGTGTATGCACTGGAGTAAAATAAACCCAGTGACAAACATGTGTATATGCACTGGAGTAGGCTACACACACTGAACATGTGTATACCGTATGCACAGTTCTGTAAGTTGTTTGGGCTAAAAGTGTGTAAATGCTTGATCTCATTGGTCACCTCGTCCATCACTCTTGGCCATCTTGCTGGGATAGGTCTTCTGGAAGTGAACATAGGGCTCAGGGGGCGGGAGCTCAGACATGGGGCGGAAGTTGAAGCGGGATTCCCACTCATCTGAACACACAGACACAGACACACACAGACACACACAGACACACACAGACACACACAGACACACACAGACACACACACACACACACACACACACACACACACACACACACACACACACACACACACACAGGCTGCACAGTTATTTTCTACACAGAGAAATCACTTCAGTGTGTGTGTGTATGTGTGGCGTGTATATGTGTATATGTGTGTGTGTGTGTGTGTGTGTGTGTGTGTGTGTGCTCTCACCTGCATGTGGGTGGGGTGTGTGTGTGTGTTCTCACCTGCATGTGGGTGGGGTGTGTGTGTGTGTGTGTGTGTGGCGTGTATATGTATGTATATGTGTGTGTGTGTGTGTGTGTATTCTCACCTGCATGTGTGTGTGTGTGTGTGTGTGTGTGTGTCTGTGTGTGTGTGTGTTCTCACCTGCATGTGGGTGGGGTGTGTGTGTGTGTGTGTGTGTGTGTGTGTGTGTTCTCACCTGCATGTGTGTGTGTGTGTGCATGTGTTCTCATCTGCATGTGTGTGTGTGTGTGCGCGTGTGTGTGCGTGTGTGTGCGTGTGTGTGTGTGCATGTGTGTGTGTGTGTTCTCACCTGCATGTGATTGGGCGGTGTGTGTGTGTGTGTGTGTGTGTGTGTGTGTTCTCACCTGCATGTGGGTGGTGGTTCTGGAAGCCGTTGCCCATGGGCGGGGGTGGAGGTGGGGCGCCGCCGGTCCCTGGTCTGTCTGGGGGGAGGGGGGGTCTGTGGATGGAGCCGCCACGGGACTCTCCTGGGGGGCGACTGGGGCTGGGGGGGGCCGGTGACGACCTGATGCTGCCACCAGAACGCCCCGATGGGGGAGGGGGGGGGAGAGGACCTGGGAGGGGGGGGGGGGGTCAGAAAGTAAGTATTTGAACCATAGACATAGTATAGATAGACTACGCACTGGCTGTTCGGTCGCGATAAACGTGGCTGCCATATTATATCGGGACCACCTGGCCAGTAAACTAACGGACGGTGGAGCTGCGGTTTTCCTGGATAAAAAGCACTTTAGCGTTCACATTTCACAACCGATTTCACGTAGTCATTTTTATATACAAGGGTTTATGATCGACGTTCATCCATACTATGTCTATGATTTCAACCACTGGTTGTAGAGCAGCACAAGAGCAAACCCAGTTAAAGAGGAAGCTCAAAACAGGAAACTATAAAACGCTAGGTTACGTATGTAACCATGGTTCTATGAGTTTCGGATGACCGCCAGAGGCGGTGCTTTAAGCACTGGATGTCATTCACGTTTACGTGTAGTTCGAGTATTTGTATCAACAAAATCACCTATGACCTCGGTGACGTATGCCTTCGCCCCTGTACTAAAGGCATGCTCCCCCAGGTCACGACCCTTGACAATCTTCTCGCGAATATTCCGAGTGACTGCCAAGCTCTGGCGGTCATCCGAAACTCATAGAACCATGGTTACATACGTAACCTAGCGTTCTATTTCGTTTCTACTGACCGCCAGAGGTGGTGCTTTAAGCACTGGATGACTAATACCAACCAAGTCACGAGGAAATCTTACCTTACTCCCGCTGTAAGGAAGTAGGAAGAACACCTGCTGCCACTGGGTTATGAGGGACCACGTTAACCCTAAAAACACCTCTTAGGGCCGCCTGCGATGTACATACACTCCTAGATACACATACACTCCTAGTTGAGTGACCTCGGACCTGAGGGACCGGGAGACTACTGCTCCTATAGGCACAAATAATAGCGTCCACAATCCAACGTGATAGCCGTTGTTTGGATAAGCTGTGCCCTCTCCTCTGTCCAACATGACAGACAAACAGTGAATCGGACTGGCGGAATTCCAGTCATATCAATGTAAGCCCTAAGTGCTCTCACTGGGCACAACAGGTAGGGCTCTGTCCCTGCTCGTCATCCTGAGCTGGGGCTCAAGGCAGCCAGCCTGAGCGGCTGGTTTCAGTAGGATGATAATTCGCCTTTGGAAGAAAGGCCGGATTCACCCACAAAGTTATCCCTGGGCCTCCGGGGTTCCAATATAGACATTCTTGGCTTGGCTTTCGTTTAGCCGATGCCATGGCCAAGAGAAAAGCGGTCTTCATAGACCGTTATTTCAATCCCACCCTCTCTAGAGGTTCAAATGGGGACTGCCAGAGTGCCCTTGGGACTATAGGCAAGTCCCAAGAGGGCACTGAGCTTCGCCAAAGCGGCCTTAGTTGTTGAGAACCCATAAGGAAGCGGGTCGCTAGCATACGGGACCCAACTGTCACACCATCTGCCCTACTGTGTATGGCTGAGACGGTGGCTGCATATACCTTCATGGTGAAGGCTACAAGGCTGCCAGGATAGCACATCCACAGCCGTGTTCTGAATGCCTGTTAAATGCATTGCCCCCAGGCTCAGAAAGAGTAGATAGGCCCACAGCCACAGCTGTTGGGGCAGCCTCAAGGATTGTCTGGCCTTGTGCTCCCGTGGTGGTTTACCTGGTAGACCACCGACGTGTTGTCTGCTCTTACCAGGACAGCTTTTATACCACTACTGGAAGAAAATATATGAGTGTCAGCAGGACAACCTGCAGCTCCAATACCTATATGTGGTGTTCCTACTGCCAAGGACTCCAGAGACCTCTGAAAGTCCTGCATTGTCATACAGCTCCCCCCTGCCATAGAGGCATCGGTGGCCACCGCTCCTCTGTAAGAAGGTATGGGCCCCAAGGGAACCCCCTGGGTGAGATTATGTCTCTCCCCTACACAGCCATAGCTTTGTAAGGCAACTGGAAGTGACTCTGACCAGCTTGTGCCTGTGATAAGTGGGGTGCAAGGCAAGATCGTTCAGCCGAATTTAAAGAGGCTGCAAAGACAGAAGGCCCAAGGGAACACCTACGTGGCCGCTGTGAGCATACTCAGCAGTCTCAGAAAAGATCTTGAGGGCCAGAGCCCTCCTTTCCTGAAATGACTGATGATGCAGTAGGGACAGTGCCGCTGCCGCACATCTGGTGAAGACGTGGTGCCAGCGAGATCCCGAAAAGGGAGCACATAGAACTGGCAGCTCTGCCCTCGAATGCAAAACGAAGAATCTGTCTGTTTCGAGGTGTGATAGGGACGTGGAAGTATGTCTCCTTTAGGTCGATGGTTGTAAACCAATATCCTTGCTTGACACCTTGCAGCACATCCGCTGTACGCAGCATGTGGAGTCTTAACCTTGAGATGCGTGTTTAACCGTCTCAAGTCTAGTATAGGCCGAAGGCCGTCGCCCTTCTTTGGCATGATAAAATAAGCGGAGTAGAATCCACTGTTTTGTGCCAGCCTGTCTAATGGCTTGATGGCGCCTTTCTTCAAGAGATCCCAGATCTCCTGACGTAGAGCCAGAGCCCTGTTTGGGTCTATGACGATGGTCATTTTGACCCCATGGCACCTCGGTGATCGGGGTCCGAACCCTAGGGGGCCTCTGTCTGCCAGGAGCCTCACGGCTCAGACTGGCAACTGTTGTCTGGACTGTGTAACCTGTAGGCTGCACTCCAGAGCTTACTGCCCGGCAGGACCAACATCTGTCCAGAATGACAGGAGGAAGAGACAATAGGGCTTTGCTGCCCAGCTCCAAGAGTGGAGACTGGGCCAACCATATCTGGTGTTGGGTCTGGGTTAACTAGGACACCGCCTACCCAACTCCCTGGTCATGTAGGCAAACGCCTGCAGGGAGGTGTCGCTCCGACTCTGCCGAGGAGTCATCCCCAGAAGTCTGCAATGTCTGGGACAGGGCTAGTACCAGGTGTGACATTGAATACCCAAGACGTGCAATACGTGACACTGCGTATCACTGCATCAGGCCGGAGTGCTTAACCAGGCGTCAGCACCAGGGCAGCAACGGCTGGTTCAATATTGGGCATGCTAGCAAGGCACTGGGCAGATGCATCTTGCATGTTGGCTAGGGCTCTAGTCTTCTGGGAGATGAGAGAGCCGTCTGGGATCTGCCCAGCATCTCTGCCCCTCCTCGATATATGGGTTCGAGGGCGGAACATTAAAAGACGAAGACTGAGACCTAGCGCCGCGTCTTTGTGCCGGGGGCGGTTCTGGCTCGTCCTCTGGCCCAAGATGGGCCTGGCAACAGTGCATGTAATGAACATGTTGCAATATCTATACATTTAGAGAGAGAGAGAGAGAGAGAGGAGTGATATTTTACCAGCAGCCTTAGCGAACAACACTCAGTGTTCAGATAGGTTACTGTTTAAGTGTGAACCCACTCCTCTACAGCCATCTGAACCAAACTGAGGTTTGCAGTTATGGGCCAAGCCTCAATATTAACCAAGCACATTACACCTGATCGCAGCAATGATTCCTCTTACGTTACGTAAGGTAGGCTTCCATTTAAAAGCGGAACCAACGGTTAACAATTACCAAAATTGGATGCTTTAGAACTGAAATTGCGGGCATAGCCCATTCAGTCACTAATCAGTAGGTAAACGTAGCATGCTTATAGTGTTTTAACACAAAGCCGATTGGCGTGAATCATGTACTGCTTTAGAGCGGACCCACTCTACAGTCACCTGGACCAAATAATAAATGCTCAACAACTGAAGTTTGCGGGGCGGAGAAAAATCACCCACTCAAACTAGGCAGTTTATTATGGACCAAGCCTCAATATTTACCAAGCGAATTAAACTTGATCGCGGCAATGATTCTTCCTACGTTATGTAAGGTGGGCTTCTATTTAAGAGCGGACACACTCGTTAATAGTTATCCAAAATTAGATGCTTTAGAGCTGAAATTGCGGGCGTAACACGCCAGTCACCAATCAGTGTAGCCTGCTTATAGCATTTACCACAAAGCTGACAGGAGTTAAAAGTCATGTTCAAGAGCGGACACACTCATTACCAGTTACCAATATAGATGGTTTAGAACTAAAATTGCGGGCATAGCCCTTCAGTTAGTCTACTTATCAGTAGGTAAACGCAGCCTGCCTATAGCGTTTAACACAAGCCAACAGGAGTAAACCCTGTCCTGTTTAAGAGCGGACTCACTCGTTCCCAGCTACCAAGTTAGATGGATTAAAACTGAAATTGCGGACATAGCCCGTCAGTCCCCAATCGGTAGGTAAACGTAGCCTGCTTATAGCGCTTAACACCACGCCGACAGGAGTAAAAGTCCTGTACCGTTTAAGAGCGGACACACTCGCTTTTAACACAATAGTTACCAATTAACAGTTCCCCAAGCATACCTGCTTTATAACTGAAATTGCGGGCAAAGCGCGTCAGTCACTAATCAGTAGGTAAACGCAACCTGCCTATAGCGTTAACATAAGCCAACAGGAGTAAAAAACCTTGTCCTGTTTAAGAGCGAACACACTCGTTCCCAGTTAACAAGTTAGATGGATTAAAAAACTGAAATTGCGGGCATAGCCCGTCAGTCACCAATCAGTAGGTAAACGTATACTGCTTAGGCCTATAGCGTTTAACACCAAGCCGACAGGAGTAAAAATCCTGTATTGTTTAAGAGCGGACACACTCGCTTTTAACACAATAGTTAGGCTACCAATTAACAGTTCCCCATGCCTGGTTTAGAACTGAACTTGCGGGCATAGCCCGTCAGTCACCCATCAGTATGTAAACGTAGCTTTAACAGTTAGGCTACCCAAACAGTAGGTAGCGACAGGAGCAAATCCTGTTGTTTACCTAATTGAATGCTTATGGTGATAACGCCGCTTGCATCTTCATCACAACAACGGTACAAAACCAAACTATGCGAGGGCTCCAGCTCGCTTAACAAGTAGTTTTAGTTATCAGCTATAAGGCGAGACACACCTGTAGCCTGCTGA
The DNA here is from genome assembly GCF_963457725.1 of Sprattus sprattus. Taxonomy (NCBI): domain Eukaryota; kingdom Metazoa; phylum Chordata; class Actinopteri; order Clupeiformes; family Clupeidae; genus Sprattus; species Sprattus sprattus. The sequence continues at coordinate 26,362,906 of NC_137922.1, read as the reverse complement.
ACGCGTGACACAAAGCCGACAGGGGCAAGTAGGCTGCTGTTCGCTTTACTTAATTGAATGCTTAAGGCGAGAACGCTGCTTGCATCTTCATAACAACAACAGTACAAAAACGAACTATACGAGGGTTTCCATCTCGCTTAGCGAGTGGTTTTAACTATCAGTCGTGAGGCGAGAACACCTGTGCTGACTGCCGTATCTCATCGTGACAGACAATAGTAGGGAACTATTATGCGAGGAACTCACTCGTGCCACAAGTGGGTTTAATTATCAGTTGTAAGGCAAGAAACACATATAGCCTGCTGCAGTATTCAGCGTGAGCACGATAACGGCACAATATATTAGCGTAACTCGCTTAACAAGTGGATTCAACTATCGGTTCGTCCGATAGGCCACTGCCTCAAACCATTACTCGAGCGTGACTACCACACACGGTAAAACAATAGAAAAGGCCACTCACCTTTTTTTTCTCCGGATTATCCGTTTTCCCGGATTATCCGCGAGTGGGTTTAAGTACCAGTTTTAAGGCTAGAAACACCTGCCTACTGTAGCCCACTGCAATGTTGATTTTTGATGCTAATCGCAGTCTTTAGAGGGCGAGAATTCGCAGCTCCACTCGAAGGTTGCAAGACTCCCAATGATTAGCATCTGATTACCCTCACCTGTGGAGGGAACATACTCACCAACTCACCTTCCGCGAGAAGAATTAAGGGTCGTGACCTGGGGGAGCATGCCTTTAGTACAGGGGCGTAGGCATACGTCACCCAGGTCACAGGTGATTTTGTTGATACAAATAGGCCTACTCGAACTACACGTAAACGTGAATGACATCCAGTGCTTAAAGCACCGCCTCTGGCGATCAGTAGAAACGAAATAGAACTACCCTTCCAGCCCCTTTAGGTTCCACTGAATTATACCGCTTATAAAGAGTAAACAAAAGAGTTCTTCAGAATTCGTAAACATCTAGATCAAAGGAAATTAGCAGTTTATCTATTTAAGCTTCCTGTTTCACACCGGAGCATTCACCGGGTTTGGCCTTAGCTACCACAGTAACACAACAGTCTAGTGTGTGTGTGTGTGTGTGTGTGTGTGTGTGTGTGTGTGTGTGAGTGTGTGTGTGTGTGTGTGTGTGTGTGTGGATGTTGGCCCTTAACTGCGGCAGACTGTCACTGGACTGACCACAGGAACACCACAGTCAAGTGTGTGTGTGTGTGTGTGTGTGTGTGTGTGTGTGTGTGTGTGTATGTGTGTGTATGTGTGTGTTTGTGAGTGTGTGTTGGCAGACTGTCACTGCACTGACCACAGAAACAACACAGGAGTGGTGAGGAGTGAGGAGGGGACTGTGCGAGTTGGTTGCCATGGTAACCGTACCTGAGCGTGCAGAGGAGTTTCTGCCCAGGGGGGGCGGTCTCTCGCTGGGGGGCGGAGGCAGAGGGCCACCACGGAGAGGCGGGGGGGCAGGGGCGGAGTTGAGTGACAGGTTCCTCTGGGGCAGCCGTGGGGTGACATCATCAGCGGGCGCCGCAGGTGTGGGTGGCAGTGGAGGCGGTCCAGGACGCCCGGGCGGCAGAGGAGGGGCCCCCCCTCCAGGGCTGGGGCGGGCCGAGGAGGATGGAGGGTGGGGCTTATTAATGAAGGAGGGTGGAGGAGGGGGGAGCCCATCTCGTGGCAGAGAGGGCCGGTTGCCAAGGGCAACGTGAGGCGGGCGGTCCTCGGACACAGGTCTGGGTGCAGGGGGTAAGGGGGGGCGACTGGAGGGAGGGGGGGCAGGGGTAGAGGGCTGGCGCCCAAATCCAGACGAGGCTGGGACAGGGGGAGGGGGGCCGCTGCCATGGCGACCGGGGGGAGGCGTCGGAGCAGAGGAAGTGGGGCGCCCCCCGCCAGGCAGCGGTGGGGGACCCCTGCCCTGGGAACCCCCGACGCCTGTAAGATAAATTCAGTTCAGTAGTTTATTAGGTAGGATAAGTACAATCTCTAAAATGTCTTGCAGAGACCAGAGTGAACAGCAGGCCTGGTAAGGTCAGGTCAGTGCAACAGAAGTTCTAGCAGGACAGGAGAATGTGGCCTATGATAACATGGTCAGCTAGTCCCTGAGAACAACAGATAAACCATGTCATAGATCCCATGACCATCAGTGACAAATGGACTATAAGAACAGTTTTTTCTTTGAGGCAGATACGACTCCAGAGATCTCCGGTTGTGTTGACTTGATAAAGTTGATCCTGTTAAACTCAACTGTATTTGTGCCACAACTTATCAAGTAAAGCTCTACCTTGTTACAACAAAAACTTCGTACTGGCGTATTTCTAAAGTCTTGAACCAACATGCAGAGAGTACAAGAAATACTCTTACACACCTGGTCTGGGGGTGTTGGGCACTGGAGGCGGCCCCCCAGGGGTGTCGAAGCGGGCGGGGGTGCCGCGGGACCGAGGGCCGTCTGTCGCACCGTTCTTTGGCACGGGCAGCCGAGGGGCAGGACTGGCATCACTGCCCCCACCAACACCTCCACCGAAGGGGCGCGGGCCAGCAGAGCGCCCACCAGGGGGCAGCAGAGGAGGCCGAGCAGCGCCAGAGTCTGGGAGAAAGGGATAGAGAGAGGGAGAGATAGAGAGAGAGAGAGATAGAGAGAGAGGGAGGGAGAGAGAGAGAGGGAGGGAGAGAGAGAGAAAGAATCTTAAAACATTAATTCACTTTTGCCACCGATGCTCACACCCTGGACAGATTGTTCAGATTGCAACAGAACCCTAAGTACCCAAACTCCCAGACAAAGGACCAGCTTCTAGCCGTCTCCCTCATAAACAGCTGACCAGTATCATCTCTATAGCTGACCAGTATCATCTCTATAGCTGACCAGTATCATCTCTATAGCTGACCAGTATCATCTCTATAGCTGACCAGTATCATCTCCATATCTGACCAGTATCATCTCTATAGCTGACCAGTATCATCTCTATAGCTGACCAGTATCATCTCTATAGCTGACCAGTATCATCTCCATAGCTGACCAGTATCATCTCCATGTCTGACCAGTATCATCTCTATAGCTGACCAGTATCATCTCTATAGCTGACCAGTATCATCTCTATAGCTGACCAGTATCATCTCCATATCTGACCAGTATCATCTCTATAGCTGACCAGTATCATCTCTATAGCTGACCAGTATCATCTCCATAGCTGACCAGTATCATCTCTATAGCTGACCAGTATCATCTCTATAGCTGACCAGTATCATCTCTATAGCTGACCAGTATCATCTCTATAGCTGACCAGTATCATCTCTATAGTTGACCAGTATCATCTCCATAGCTGACCAGTATCATCTCTATAGCTGACCAGTATTATCTCTATAGCTGACCAGTATCATCTCCATAGCTGACCAGTATCATCTCTATAGCTGACCAGTATCATCTCTATAGCTGACCAGTATCATCTCCATAGCTGACCAGTATCATCTCCATATCTGACCAGTATCATCTCTATAGCTGACCAGTATCATCTCTATAGCTGACCAGTATCATCTCCATAGCTGACCAGTATCATCTCCATAGCTGACCAGTATCATCTCTATAGCTGACCAGTATCATCTCTATAGTTGACCAGTATCATCTCCATAGCTGACCAGTATCATCTCCATAGCTGACCAGTATCATCTCCATAGCTGACCAGTATCATCTCTATAGATGACCAGTATCATCTCTATAGCTGACCAGTATCATCTCTATAGCTGACCAGTATCATCTCCATAGCTGACCAGTATCATCTCTATAGATGACCAGTATCATCTCTATAGCTGACCAGTATCATCTCTATAGCTGACCAGTATCATCTCTATAGCTGACCAGTATCATCTCCATAGCTGACCAGTATCATCTCTATAGATGACCAGTATCATCTCTATAGCTGACCAGTATCATCTCCATAGCTGACCAGTATCATCTCTATGCCATAGCTGACCAGTATCATCTCCATAGCTGACCAGTATCATCTCTATAGATGACCAGTATCATCTCTATAGCTGACCAGTATCATCTCTATAGCTGACCAGTATCATCTCTATAGATGACCAGTATCATCTCTATAGCTGACCAGTATCATCTCCATAGCTGACCAGTATCATCTCTATGCCATAGCTGACCAGTATCATCTCCATAGCTGACCAGTATCATCTCCATAGCTGACCAGTATCATCTCTATGCCATAGCTGACCAGTATCATCTCTATGCCATAGCTGCTCTTGATTCTTTATATAGTTATAACACCCTGCTTCACATCAACAAATAATACTGTACTGTACAAATACATCACAATTGCATTCCCATTCGTGATCATATTATTGTTGTTTGCACTACCAACACACTTGCACTTTAACTTGCACTTTATGCATAAAATGTGTCTTTTATATAATCTGTATATTGCTTGTAAATTGTCTGTAAATAATATGTACATTATCTGTATATTGTCTGTTTGGCTAGTCACCAATGGCTGGAACCAATTCCCTTGAGTGTGTGTAACATACTTGGCCGAAGACTCTGATTCTGATTCTGAATCTGATTGGGATTCTGATTCTAAAAAACCCACTATGGGCCCTATCTTGCCGATCAGAAACGCAAGTAGGACGGCGCCAAGCGCAAGTAGCTGTGTGGGCGGCTCTATGGCGCAGTTGCTATTTTAACGGCGGAAAAAACACACTTGCGTCCAGCGCAAGTGTCAAAAGGGTTGGTCCAAAGGAGGTTACTCAGCCATAGGTGTGGTTTGGGCGTAATATGCAATAAACCAATCCGAGCGTCATTTCACATTCCCTTTAAGAGCGAGAAGCGCATAGTCCATATAGCGGCTTGTTATTTTGATGGCGGAATTACCTGGTGGAAGACCGGAGAAGTTCACAGCCGAGGAGACCGACGTGAGATTTACACCAATTTTTTGGCAAGCCATATATAATTACAAGGAAAATAAAGTATTTACCACTTGAGGAAATCATTGTGATATCCATATCCAAGATATTTTAAAAATAAGCATACATGTAGCCTACACATTGACCCAAATGATTCAGGTTAATTGAAGCTGCGTGACATTTGATTTATTGTATGGCTTTGTAAAAAGCCGGGAGATAGATATATATGGGGATGCGAGAAACCCTCCCAAAGTAAGCAAAGTCAAGCAAGCATGTCAAGATATTGCCGTGATAGTTCTGCAACGGGGCACCCGAAAACGTTGCCGAAAACGCTATAATGACGTCCGGAGACGTGGGACATCCAAGCTGGAAGGTAACACACGTTCTCGTGCCTTCACGGGAGGTGGATCTGCCTCGACCCAGGATCTGACGGCAGCAGAGGACATCGCCACGTCTACCCTCACGCCTGAGAGCGTGCAGGGATTTGGGGGCATGGAAATCGGCACCCAAGCCAGTGCACCAGCTGACCAAACCCAAGGTACATAAATAAAGTCCACATACACAGAGATGAGTTTACAAGATTTATAATAATACTGGCATTAAATAAATGCAACAAAGCCATACAATAAATCAAATGTCACGCAGCTTCAATTAACCTGAATCATTTGGGTCAATTGTGTACGCTAGATGTATGCCTAGTTTTTAAATGTCTTGGATACGGATATCACAATGATTTCCTCATGTGGTAAATACTTTATTTTCCTTGTAATTATAGCCTATATGGCTTGCCAAACAATTGGTGGAAATCTCTCGTGAAGACGACAGAAGTAAAGTGTAGCCTACAGGTCCTTTACTGTGCCGGCAAGCACATGCGCCCTTAAAATAGCGTTCTGAATACGCGTTACAGACTTTAGACATTGCGCCTCACATTAGACCAGCTTTTTTTTGGTCAATGGCGCACGGCGCACGGCGTTGTTTTGAAACTGCAAAATACCACTTACGCCAGAGAAACGCCTTCTCTGTTCCGCCCCCGCCCATGTCGACGCAAGTTCATTTCGAAGCGCGCCTCTGGAGGGAAAATCGCGCTGTGCGCCGGGTGCAAGATAGGAATGATACATGCGTCGGTGACAATGTCAATTGCGCTGGGTGCAAGATAGGGCCCTATGTGTGTGTGTGTGTGTGTGTGTGTGTGTGTGGGGGGGGGGAAGGCAGTGCTACAGCCTGGCTAAATGAAGCTGGTAAACAGTGGGCCTATCTAGACTGGATGGCTGGCAGAGACTCTGTCCTGCTCACATAATTTGAGTGTGTGTGTGTGTGTGTGTGGGTGTGTGTGTGTATGTGTATGTGTGTTTGTGTGTGTGGGTGTGTGTCTCTTACCGTTGCTCTCTCTGTTCGCTGAACGTAGTTTTGGCATTCCCCCCTGGAATAGCCCGCCCAAACCACCTCCTCCTCCTCCTCCTCCTCCTCCTCCTCCTCCTCCTCCTCCTCCTCCTCCACCACCCCCACCACCTCCTCCTCCTCCACCTCCTCCTTTTGGTTCTGAAAAGACAGTAGAGCACACAGCTCTCAGGAATCGCTGAAACTGGATGCCATTGCTGATTGATGAGACTATATATGGAGACGCCTAAGAGCTCCAAAGCTATGAAGTCACTATTTCTGGATGGATAGATAGAGAGGTCCACAGCCCTGCCTAGTGGGATTGGGTTTCAGTCCAATAAAGAGCCATTCAGTGTTCTGGGATTGGGTTTCAGTCCAATGAAAAATCAGTGTTCTGGTAATGCCCCTGATAAACCCAAACACAGCTTTGCTACAGGGGTGTGTGTGTGTGTGTGGGTGTGTGTTTGCTACAGGGGTCTGTGTCCTGTGGGACCCAAACACAGCTTTGCTACAGGGGTGTGTGTGTGTGTGTGTGTGTGTGTGTGTTTTGCCCATCTGTTTGTTTGTTTATTTTCTGTTTTGTAAATGTTTTTGTGTAAAAAGTGACCAGGCACATCTGCGTCAGATGAGGGTTGGGGATTATAACCTGTGTCTGAGATTGTAATCCACTGACCTCTACAGTATCGTCAGCTTTATTTATCAGTCCCACAGCATCTCACGCATACACACACACACACACAGTCCCACAGCATCTCACGCATACACACACACACACACAGTCCCACAGCATCTCCCACACACACACACACAGTCCCACAGCATCTCACGCATACACACACACACACACACATTCCCACAGCATCTCACGCATACACACACACACACACAGTCCCACAGCATCTCCCACACACACACACACACACACACAGTCCCACAGCATCTTACACACACACAGTCCCACAGCATCTTACACACACACAGTCCCACAGGGGCAGACTGAGGGAAAAAAGTGGCCCGGGAGTTACTGTCAGAACGGCCCACTCAATACACGGCGCGCTGCCCGTTAAGTACACGGCGCACTGCCCACTCAGTACACGCTGCGTTGCCCAGTCAAAGCATCGCACCTATCGACCAGTCAGTGGCCTACTGGGAAAATTACCCATTCACTTAACATTATTTTGGATGATTACATAGAAATTACATCATATATGTTTGTTTTTTAATAACATTTGGATCCACCAATTTGCCTGGATAGACACATGGAATAAAAATGATACTGGCTATTGTAACACTCCAAGGTAGGTATAGTTTGCTAGAATCTAGATGAATATGCTTAACTCAGGGCTAGTGTTACGACCCCCTGTGCCCGTGCGCACCTTGCCTGCAGTCCTCATCCTGGCCAGTTGGAGGCAGCAGGCTAAGGATCTACCAACTTCCAATCAGCACTGATTATCCACACCTGGCGCCAGATGTGGATACTTAAAGACCGTCACAACCAATGGAAGAGGCCCTCTCAGCTTCCGCCATTTACACACACACACCTATTGACCCGCGCATCCACACGCATCCACGCATAGACAAATACCCCTAGACAAATACCCCTAGACTTTCCGTTTGACTGACTTGAATAAATTGCCGTTTTGGTTTAAAGATACACGTTTTCCTGTCTCAACCTTTTTATGCTACTGCCCCACGAGCCGGGCGTAACATAAATTGGGGGACTCGTCCGAAATATAGTTTTCTCTCCCTTATTCTGCGTGGAGTGCGTGGCTCACTGATTCAGTTTTGGTTCCGGTATCCCTGACCTCCGTATACTCCAGGTAGGAAGCAGTGGCTAGGCTGGATCCCCAGATCCTTCCATCGAGCACTGGTTTGTTGTTTTGCGTTTTTTGTTTGTTGCGTGTTTGAATTTGCTTTCATCGTGGAAACAATCCTGGGCGGGTATTGTTAAAAACTCGTCAGGGGTACGTGGGTACGGCTGCACTCATTAGAGAACAGTGCACCCCTAGCTCGGCAGGTTTCTGAAGCGACAGGTTCAGGAGAAGAATAGTTAAGACAAGGCTGGAGTGTACGGACGAACGTGATACCGTGGTGAGTAAGATAATTTGTCCCGTAAATTGTGTGTGATTTTGTGTGATAGACGGGTAGGTGAGAGATTGGGCATTAAATATATGAGCAGTGGCTCATTTATGGTTGAATTCAGGTGATCTGGAGAATCACCGGGTTAACTAGTAATTAAAGGAGTTTGTTAGTAAGGTATGGCTGTGGGAGCCTACGTAGCGTTCAAACAAAGCTCCGTTTAACAAGCGACAGGTTATTGGGATAAACTGTCTGCTCGCATTTGCTGACGTGTGCTTTGGCCCTGTGTTGGGTTGTTAAGGGAAAAAAGCTGTTAAACTAGGGTGTTTACAGTTAGTTCCATTGATTACGTTCGCTGTTTAAAGCAGTTGATAAATACTATAAGAGAACCGCTGATAGTACGGAGATTCGTGCGCCGGTAGCGTTGTCTAAGAGACTGGGCCGTTGTGGCAAGCTCAGTTTTCTTAAATAGGGTTGTGGTAGATTGGGGACGCCTAGTTTTCTCACTATCCTTTGCTTCGCTGCTGGTCAATAGGACAATCTCCTGCTGTAAATTGAAAGGGTGAATTCCCTCTTTCTCTCTTATATTAAAGTTTGTTAGTGTGTGATTAAAGCCAGTTTTTTTGTGGGGAAAATAACTGGAAAAAGTGAGGTGTAACTAAGTTTGCATCTGCAAGGTGTTTTGATAGAGGCCTGTGTGGAAATTTGTGTAGGGTCTATTGTTGTGAGACTGCCTAAATACACTGGGGTCTGTAGTGCCCTGTTTATTGTTGTTGTTTTAAATATGTCTTTTAATATGGATGAGTTTGCTAAGCAGCCCTCTGAGGAGGTGTTAAAACAATGCACAAAAGAACAGCTATTGCGAATAGCAGAGCATTATGACATTGAACTGTCAAGCCAAGTTAAAAGAATGAAGGCGACGGTATATGAAGCCGTTAAGAACTTTTTAATTGACAGTGAGTTACTGGCAGCAAAAACAGAGGATCCAGTTTCACCCTCGCTCTCTGAAACACCTAGAGCTGATAGTGAAGGAGTCAGGTCCAAAGAGAAAGAGTTCAGCAAAGAATTGGCCCTGAGAAAGCTGGAACTGGAGTATGAAGACATTGAGAGCTGCAGAGGCAGTTCGACAATGCTGAGCGGCAGAGGCAGTTCGAGCTCCGCCGGCTAGAGTTAGAACTTGCAGAAAAAGGGATTAAAAGTCCAACCACTTCCGGTGAACAGTCACCGCCTCATCCAACCGAAAGGGACATAAGTAGGTACATCAGGATGGTACCACCCTTCTCTGAGAGGGATGTAGATAAATACTTCCCTCATTTTGAGAGGGTAGCTACCTCCCTGAGATGGCCCCAAGAGATCTGGACCACACTACTACAGTGTGTTTTGGTAGGCAAGGCTCAAGAGATTTATGCCTCGGTGGCGGTTGACCAGGCCACAGATTATGAGGTGGTGAAAACTGCAATTCTAAGGGCTTATGAGCTAGTTCCCGAGGCGTATAGGCAGCGTTTTCGGCAGTACAAGAAGTGGGAAAAACACACCTACGTGGAGTTTGCTCGCGAGAAAGAGCACTTGTTTGGCCGGTGGTGCACCTGTCAGAAAATAGACTCTCTGGAATTACTCAGGGAGCTCATCCTCCTTGAGGAGTTTAAGAACTGCGTCCCTGAGGTAATTGCCACTCACATCAACGAGCAGAAGGTTAGCACACTGGCTCAAGCAGCTGTGCTGGCGGATGAGTTCGCTTTAACACACCGAAACATGCAGCCCGCCGGATCCGGTGACAACTTTAGAAACAGGGCTCCATACCAGGGTAAACCTAGGCCTGTTGTGGCAGGGCCTAACCCTGCGTCTCCCCACAGGAGTCTCTATGCGGCGTCTGGTGGAAAATCGGACGTTGTATGTTTCTTTTGCGGGAAACCGGGTCACAAGATCTCGGACTGTCAGGTTTCCTGGGGATGCCAGTGATTGTGGCGCGGGTGCTGTCCTTCAACAGGTGGGTTCAGATGGTGTCGATCATCCGGTGTTATTTTTCCAGAAAATGCAATCGACATTCAATGGTTTACTCAACTATGGAGAAGGAGGCACTAGCACTTGTTTGGGCGATTCAGTATTTTGATATTTATATGAGTTCTGCTTCTGTTCCTATTACTGTGTACACTGACCATAACCCTTTGGTCTTCATTGACAGAATGCGGACTTCCAACCAGCAGATTATGCGCTGGAGTCTGATCCTCCAGCCTTATTCCCTAAAAATAGAACACATTAAGGGGACAGACAATGTTATTGCAGACGCTCTTTCGAGAGTTTGGTCGGTGTAGTTCTGTGGCTTGATCTCTTCTCTGTGCCTTCAGTTTTCCAAGGACCGAGGACGGCAAGGCCCGGAGATGGGACGGGGTCACGGGGCTTGTTTTTTTGTTGTCTTTTTCAGGTTTCCTGGGAGGAACCTTCTTGGGGAAGGAGGTGTTAAGACCCCCTGTGCCCGTGCGCACCTTGCCTGCAGTCCTCATCCTGGCCAGTTGGAGGCAGCAGGCTAAGGATCTACCAACTTCCAATAAGCACTGATTATCCACACCTGGCGCCAGATGTGGATACTTAAAGACCGTCACAACCAATGGAAGAGGCCCTCTCAGCTTCCGCCATTTACACACACACACCTATTGACCCGCGCATCCACACGCATCCACGCATAGACAAATACCCCTAGACAAATACCCCTAGACTTTCCGTTTGACTGACTTGAATAAATCGCCGTTTTGGTTTAAAGATACACGTTTTCCTGTCTCAACCTTTTTATGCTACTGCCCCACGAGCCGGGCGTAACAGCTAGTATCAGATGGTTATACATATAACTACAAAGCGTATTAGATAAATATACCTGGAATTAGTTCTGTCAAACTATTAAAATATTTAAACACAATGAATCGCAATTTTTTGTATCTATTATAATGTCCCTTCATTTATTTTTTATCCATTTTTTTTTTCATTTCATTGTAATGCTCTTATCAACATGGAAAAGTGGATTGGCTTGCTTTATGCAAATGTTTTATTTTATTGAAAAACAACATTGCCAAACAGGGCGGTACAAAACAAAATTCTAAAGTGCACATTTCAGGTAAACAAGGACTCAGCCTATAGTGCAGTCAAACCATGGCTTAATAATTTCTTTTTTTTTCAAGTTTGCTGTGAACATAGCAGTCAGGCCTCTTATTTAAGAAACAATGAACCGTAACAGTTAGGTTACCAATAGAAGGTAAGCCTACTACTTATTTGCTTTTAGCCAGCTACTATAACAGACTAGCCTGTTGACATTTTTAGACAACAGTGAAGCTTACTTCATTTCAACACAAACAAGCCCAAACGCTGTATCCGGCGTGGTGCTGTAGTTTTTCTAAGGTTAATAGTGGTTGCAACAGCATGTAAAAAACAACTACACAGTTTGCGAGGCCAAAAAGAACGTCAATCTCGTGAGAAAAATATTGACGTTGTTAAAATGGGTTTGCATTAGCGTCGTTAATAACGCATTTATCTGACAGCACTTTTTTAATACATGTGCTCAATTGAAATACACTAATTTTGAACTTAGTATATTAAAGTGTAACTTACGGTGTACGTTGTACCCTGGCTCTTATCCTGGCTCTCAGGAAAAGATTGACAGAGGCAGCGACAAGTTGTGCCTCATTTCAGATTGTGCAATCCCTCACAAACTGAGTTGAGCGCATGCGTAGAACCAAGGGCTAGGGCTGACTGCACACGTCACTACAGTTGCGTGCCCTGGCGGGGCGTGTTGCGTGTATGCAAATCCAAATTTAAGAATCCTCTACCTCAATCCGCACAGCTGAGAACACTTGGGCTGTCTAAGAACCAATTTTCAGGTGTACATTAATAAGGTGGAGATCTTTTCTTACGTTGAACTTCCGAAGTCCGTAAAACGCAAGAAGACACTTAAAAAAAAAAAAAAGTGTGAAGACGAGTAGGAGTATAAAATTCAGTCAGTGCCATTTCAGTATAATAATTATTAGAGAAATCAAGGCCTGAACTGATTAACATGGTTCAACTCGGTTTCTATCATACCGACAGGCAAAGGGAGTGGGCCGGTGAGATGGTGGTGGGCCGGTGAGATGGTGGTGGGCCGGTGTTTTGGGCCATCGGCCCACCGGGGATACCCCCGGTATTCCCGATGGCCAGTCCGCCCCTGCACACACACACACACACGCACACGCACACCTGCCCCAGCATCATGATACACACACACAGTGTTTGTTTGTTTGTTTGTTTGTTTACTCACTGTCTAGTATTGGCGTGCTCCGGTCATTGGTGACGGTCTTCTTGAGCCGGGCTCCCTTGCCGATGTCTGAGAGGAGAGCATTCCTGCCCTGCTGCTGATTACGATTCAGAGAGGGCTTCTCTATGTTTGCCTGCGTTTTACACACACACACATACACACACACATACACACGGATGGACACACACACGGAAAGACACACACACGAACGGACACACACACGGACACACGGACACAAGGACACACACACACACACACACACACACACACACACACACACACACGGACGGACACACACACGGACACACAGAAGTGCAGACAGTGACATCAACACAGAGACATTGGGGAATCATTAACAATCACGCCACACATCTATACAACAGTGTCAAGCTCTATGAGCAAAGAAAGGT
>NC_137922.1:26264874-26344874 GCF_963457725.1 Sprattus sprattus | reverse complement strand
TACACACACACCCACACACACCCACACATTCAGTAGTCAAACTTGCATCCTGTGATGCCACAGTTTGACCTGCAGCAGCTGACATGGCAGAGGAATTCTTTAACATAGCATGCAAACACACACAAACACACACAAACAAACACAAACAAATAGCATGCAGACACACAGATGCAAAAGTAACAGGTTCACCATTTATCTACACAAACTAATCATCTCACAATTCATCAAACCACGGCCCTCACCCACCCAATATGTCCCCTCCTAGAGATGCCATTCCAATATGCTAACTGACACTGAGCCCTTATTGAATGGGACCCTTCACACACACACACACACACACACACACACACACACACACACACACACACACACACACAGCTGCACTGCTAATCAACATGAATTCACTTCATTGACATCACACCACCAGTTCAAAAGAACACCACGTTGAACCCTTGATGACTGCGCGCTATCTAAGAGTACCCTTGAGGCTCTACTGCCGAACAGCATTGTTGGTTCTTTAGCCACACACGGCAGAACATGGCACACACAGCCTTGCACTCACAGAAGGACGATTCTGAGATGGACCGCCCCCGTCTGAAACGCCTGGTTTCATAAAACACCAATGAGGAGCGTGGTTTCATAATACACCAATGAGGAGCGTGGTTTCACAATACACCAATGAGGAGCGTGGTTTCATAATACACCAATGAGGAGTGTGGTTTCATAATACACCAATACGGAGCGTGGTTTCATAATACACCAATGAGGAGTGTGGTTTCATAATACACCAATGAGGAGCGTGGTTTCATAATACACCAATGAGGAGTGTGGTTTCATAATACACCAATGAGGAGCGTGGTTTCATAATACAACAATGAGGGGCGTGGTTTCATAATACACCAATGAGGAGCGTGGTTTCATAATACACCAATGAGGAGCGTGGTTTCATAATACACCAATGAGGAGTGTGGTTTCATAATACAACAATGAGGGGCGTGGTTTCATAATACACCAATGAGGAGCGTGGTTTCATAATACACCAATGAGGAGCGTGGTTTCATAATACAACAATGAGGGGCGTGGTTTCATAATACACCAATGAGGAACATGCTGTAGCCATGTCTGCACATCAGAGAACGGAAGGTTCCAGAATTCTTCAAGCTCAGCACATGTTTTCAGTGAAGGGCGGACACATTAAACTGATGTAAACTTTCAATGTTGTTCCCAAACAGTATAAAAATGGAAATAGAAATCTCTCAGAACTCTAACCATCATCCTAACCTATGGCTTTGGGTCATTTTTAAGAAGAGAACCACTCTCAGTTTCCGGTCTGCATCCTATGTTCACCACCTCAAACAAGGGTTCAGTTAGACTTCACAGACACAGACACAGACACAGACACAGACACAGACACAGACACAGACAGTATAGTATATATATAGATGGAGTAGTTCCCCCAGTTACCTGAACTCTAAACCACACGTGTCGGACACAGAAGTGGATATGGTGAGATGATGCACAGCACTTAGGGGGTGACTGCATATGAAACAGGAAGTAGACCAACTAAGTCATTCTTTATCAAAATGAGACAATGAAGCTGCCATCGCAGACATTTACAAGCTTCTGTTCTCTCTCTCTCTCTCTCTCTCTCTCTCTCTCTCTCTCTCTCTCTCTCTCTCTCTCTCTCTCTCTCTCTCTCTCTCTCTCTCTCTCTCTCTCTCTCTCTCTCTCTCTCTCTCTCTCTCTCTCTCTCTCTCTCTCTCTCTCTCTCTCTCTCTCTCTCTCTCTCTCTCTCTCTCTCTCTTTCTCTCTCTCTCATGTCCACATCATGTTGTTCACTTCCTCATTAAGTCTGGTTGGTCGACGGATCAAGCCACACAATATCCTCACTAACATGCTGGAGCTTGGTCTGCACAGCCATGTGTGAGTTCAGGCTCTGTCAAACAGGGATTCACACACACACACACACGCACACGCGCACAGGCACACGCGCACGCGCACACGCACACACACACACTTCCCTAATCAGTAGACTGCTGATTTTACACTACCCAGTCTGTCTTTCTGAGAAGAAGTAAAGAAAAAAGTGATTTTGGGGGGTGTGTGTGTGTGTGTGAGACAGAAAGAGCGAGAGAAGGTCAGCAAAATGTCACTCTTGATTTTTCTCTGGATGGTGATGAGTGCATCAGCAGTATGAGTGTATCAGTATGCTGGAGGAACTGTGTGTGTGTGTGTGTGTGTGTGTGTGTGTGTAACTGGCTTCAGTAAGAGCACAGTCAGCGGGTCCGGCCTAAGGGCTGACTGATGTTATTCAGCCCTCCTAAAATAACCCGAAATATCCTCACGTTCACACACACACACACACACACTACCTGACCTCACCCTGTACCTCGCTCTCTCATATCTTTGGTTGCTGATGTGCCACATCAGGTCACATGACTACCAGAGGAAGTGGGGGAACATCCTCTCCAAAAGCATGTGATGTGCATGCTCTCTCTCTCTCTCATTCTGTCTCTTTCTTTCCCTTATTCTCGGTTTTCCCTCTCTCCCCCCTCCTCACACACACACACACACACACACACACACACACACACACACACACACACACACACACACACACACACACACACACACACACACACACACACACACACACACACACACACACACACACACACACACACACACACACACACACACACACACACACAAAGGCCCCACTCATGAGAAGTTCCTGCGCTTCTGTAAAGCTTCTGAAGCAATGACTTTTGGCGATGATGGTTCCTAAATGTCAATCTTTACCAAATAATTTGTTTAAACCAACATTTTAAACTAATGAAAATACTTTAAAGCAAACTTATTCCAAACGATGATTTCGGTTGAAAAGGAAAATATCATACATGTGCCTGTGCCAACTCCCACACTCCTCATCACGTACGCCATAAATTACAGTTCAAGTACAATTAAGGGCTCAACATCATTGCAAAATGTTTTAAACAGATAACGACGGGAAAGACAAACAAACAGAAGAGACATCCATTACACGTGTGAAATAAAAACTACTGTATAGACTGAACTTATTACAGATCACATTGAGAGCTACAGAATACATCACAAGTACAGAATGCAACCTTAGGCTCAAACTCATCTCAGCAACCTTCCCAAGCACACAACACATCGCCAAGAAGTGTTCTTAGAACATCATTAGTTCAATCTCACATCGCACATCTTTAAGACTTGCATTGGTGCCTTCATGAGCACAATGCTTTGAAACAAGGGTACTTGTAGAGTTAATTACTGGATGTAATTAATAATTTCACTAGGTCAAATTGATTATGTGTTTTTTTAAATGCAGTAGGTCTTACTGAAGCTGCAGAGTTCTCCCAGACTATATGCTATCCATGTTTACATTAAGATATTAAGAAATTATTATTATCAATACAAATAATTAATATATCTCAAACAATCAAATAAAAGCACATACACCAAGAACAAGCCTGGGAAACTGTTGAGTCTGTCAACAGTTACAGTTTAATTGCATGTGATTCTTCATTTGTCTTTCAACCTCTGGATGGGTGTGTATGTGTGTGTGTGTGTGTGTGTGTGTGTGTGTGTGTGTGTGTGTGTGTTAACCCTGCCCCTCGTTCTAACAGTGTATCGAGTGGTAAAGTGGAGTCTGTGTGCGGTTCCTTACTCTGCAATGGAGAAGTGACCTACTTCTGAGGGTGAAGGAAGCCTGGCCACACACACACACACTCACACTCACACTCACACACACACACACACACACACTCACACACATACTTCTTAGGGTTAAGGGAGCCTGGTCACACTCACGGCTCAGTCCTAGCCTAAACGGCCTGAGGTAAGAGTCAACAAGTGTCTCCACAGCCTGCACAGCTGACGGCATATAAACAGCACCAGCAGAAGTCAACAATACTGACACAGTCACACACACACACACACACACACACACACACACACACACACATCTAGAGATCACTTGGAATGAAAGGATTCAATCATGGTATAGTATATAGTCCGCGACTATATCAGTAACTGAAACTATGCCTCAAACTTCATCCCCACTTGGTTTATTTACACCTTGAGATCATACCAGCATGCTGGGCCACCTGTTTACCAAACTCTGTCCTTCAGCTACCTGGAACCTCTCGGTATCTCTCCATCTCTCTTACTCAATCCACCCATCCACCCCATCTCTCTTTCCACGCACGCATAAAACTAAAAGAACATAACTGCAAGGTTTCACATAGCAGTGAAACAAGCGACATTGTAACAATGTTTTCTGAGTCAGAGACATATAGCCTACAAAGCTGAACGATGGCTCAGCGCCCACCAATGCTCAGCAACAGCTCAAGCTGACTAACGACCACATGTAGGCTATCAACTCCAGCGAGAGACATTACGAGAAATGTCACTCACCGGGACTTACCTCAGAGATGACGCGCGTTTGTTTCGTGCCGAGTTCAGGACGTGCTCAACTATGTCAAAACAAGAACAATTCGTCTCTGTTTTCCTCGGATCGTTCAACACTGCAACACTACGGGCTATGTGAAGTCATGCGAGGTCCAATTCTGCCATAGCCTACAAACGCTAATTCTCAGCAGATACCCAGGAAATACCCGCGGGGTGTCGCTTCCTCTAAAACTTGGCACATTGTCGGTCTATGAGAACGACATTCAAGGTGCAACATTAACTGTGAAATAAACGGTTAAAATCAATGTATACAAAATGCAAAAGTTATTTATAAAGTGCCAGAAGAATCACCTGAATTTGACATTAGTCCAACTCTTACGAATTAGTCTAGGCTACCCAAAACGGTCTCAAAAACAACGCCTCGAAAGAGCCAAGTGACTCCGCGAAATCTCACAAACTAGCAGCAATAGGATAACTGTTACCTCTACTCAAGCGTTCATCACTTGCTGTCGCAGGGTTGATGCCTGCGTGCCACTCCTTCGCGGTCAAAGGGATGTCGCTTTATGTTTTCCGTTTCAAGTTCTCACTTTCCACGATGAGATCTTCCGAAGTATTTTTCCTCTTACAAACCAGTTTGACTCTCTTCCCATCTATACATGAGATCACATTACAGTAAACGCGGTGGTTTCACCCCGAACAGTGAAGTGACAGTGTCGCAGCCCTTGCTTTTTACAGTCGATTTTGTTTGCTTCTGCCGACAGAAAAAAAAAGGTCCTGAGCTTCTCCCTTATCCGGGACATTTGCTGCTGTGATGCAACGTTTCCAGATGTGGGCCGCGCGCGCAGTTCAGGCGTGTAAACTTTGCACTGTCGGTGCCACATCTGCGAAACTACGCGGGTGCGACACGCCACCGCCACAGTCTGGTAACGGAGCAAGCCTGCCCCTCACCCTTCAGTAGAAGCCTTGTGCCTTACTAAGATATTAACGTTTCATTAAACCTGCTTTGGCATGAAGACTAACTGTGGAATTATGCAACTGTTTTTTTTCTTCCTTGCAGAATGATAACATCAGGGCCAGTGAAAGCGTTCTGAGTGCACATGTTTTCTCTAGGCCTATGTAGTCTCAATACTTCTATATGTAAAAGCCCATGAACCACAAACATCAGATTTATTAATCTATGGATTGGCATACACATGCAAAGAGTAAGACTGGGCCCATGAAGTGGTTTAAGTTTTATTGCAAACAGTCACACTTAATTGGCACAAACTGAAATAGGCATACAAAGACTTATGGGAGCTCTGATGGCATCAAAACAGACAG
This sequence comes from Sprattus sprattus, assembly GCF_963457725.1. Taxonomy (NCBI): domain Eukaryota; kingdom Metazoa; phylum Chordata; class Actinopteri; order Clupeiformes; family Clupeidae; genus Sprattus; species Sprattus sprattus. The sequence continues at coordinate 26,339,117 of NC_137922.1, read as the reverse complement.
CTGAGTTGCTTTGAAGAGGAAGATACTCCCAGATGGGTTTCATAATGTCTCATACTTCATTAAATAACTTCTCCAAAAACAAAAAAAATAGAACAGTTGAGGAACAGACTGGGCCTGAATCTCAACAACTGCTCCGCAACAGTGCAGGACTGGTTTAAAGCCAGATCCAAGCTGGCTCGATTCTAGATCTAAGCTGGCTCGATGCCAGATCGATGCCATATCAGTTTCAGATCGATAACGGATCACATTTAGATTGATGCCAGATCAGATTGATGCCAAACCAGATTCAGATCGATCCCAGATCAGATTCAGATCGATGCCAGATAAGATTCAGATCGATGCCAGATTGGAGCTGGATCAGTGTTGGATCATTGCCAGATCATTGCTAAATCAGATCTAAATCAGTCATCCACTAACTGGGAAATTACAATCATGAACAGGGGAAATTCCTTTGGAAAGCACATTTCAAAAATTCACACACACAATTATGTAGTGACACTCATGAGTTCCTGTAAACCCACACACACACGCAGGGGAACACATACACAGCCTACAATTAAGAGAGCACAGATCTATTTTCTGCTATATACATGATGACTGTATTTTTCTGCATAGTGTCTCTCACCATCGTTAATTAGTCTCTGCCGCTGCCTCTCTGCAACCCATAATGCAACACATTTACCCATAATGCAACAGAATACTTAAATGTATTTCTGTGTTATTTCTCAATGCAGCACTCTGAGCTGCTTTTAAAGTGTAGGTTCCAAGTGTTAAACACATCCAGTTCACCGTTGTTGAACAGTCTTATGTGCCCTTGTCTCAGTAGAACGTATCACACACACACACACACACACACACACACACACACACACACACACACACACACACACACACACACACACACAGTAACTCTGCACTGCTATTCAACATTAATTCACTTCATTGACATCACAGCACCAGTTCAAAAGGACACCTCGTTGAGCCCTTGATGGCTGCCTGCTATATAAGAGTACACACATCACACAGCAGGTCAGTCATCAGTATGGGACGGCGTGATACCCTGATGGTGGAGATGGTAATGCAGACTGTTTGCAGTAAAATTACAAGCTTTCATGGAACTTGATGTGTGTGAGGGTGTGTGTGAGGGTGTTGGAGCCTCAGGCATGTGCAAGTGGTGTGAGTAATTTCAGCTGTATAGTGTGTGTGTGTGTGTGTGTGTGTCTGTCTGTTTGTCTGTGTGAGCATGTCTCTTTGTGAGTGTATGAGTTTTTTGTGTTTGTGTGTGTGCGTGTATGTGTATGTGTCTGTGAGCCTGTTTGTGTGTGCAGGTGTGTGTGTGTAGAAGTGTGTGTGTGTGTGTGTGTGTGTGTGTACAAACGTAGGGGTGACAGCAGACTGTCTGGGCTGGAAGACTGACTGGCAGAGTGACATGCAGTACATCTGAGAATCAAAACACATCCATGTGAACAGGGGAACACCCAGCCCTCAAGTCCCCCAGGCAGAGAGAGCATGTGGAGGTGGCACAGGTAATCCAGGCCCAGGCTTTCGCTCGGGCCTCCAGACTCTCAACCCTGCATGTGCAGCTCGATCAGGCGACCAGCAAACACACCCATTGTCCCGATGATACACACAGCCATGAACACACACAGCAGAATGTGATCCATCACCATGGCAACGAACTTCCACTCCTCTGAAGCCTAGAGAGATAAAGTTAAAGTAAGACAGATGAGGACTTGATATGAGAGAGAGTGAAAGTATGGCAAAAATGACAGTGAGACAGAGCGAGTGATTGGTGAGAAAGAATTTTAAAAAAGAGAGAGAGAGAGAGATGAAGAGACAGGGAGGGCAAGCGAGAGATATGAAAAAATCTGGAAGTCTTAGGAATGCACTTCTACTTCACAAGCTTTTTTCACTTTTAAAACTTTTTAAGCCAACAACTTCAGATCCTTTTGGACATGCAGACTAAAGAGGTTGAAAAAGAGAGAGACTGAAAAAGACAGGATGAATGAGAGAAGAACACTGAACATGTGGACTAAAGAGGTTGAACAAGAGAGAGACTGAGAGAAACAGGGAGTGAATGGGAGAGGGAGACTCTCTGTTACAGACGGGGAAAAGCATTGGCATTACACACACACACACACACAACACACACACACGCATACACGAACACACACACACACACACACACACACACACACACACACACACACACACACACACACACACACACACACACACACACACGGCATTACGTTGTTGGACTCTTCGTCTCCCTTCATGGTCTCTGCGATGTACTTGACGCCCTCTATGGCGCTCTTCACGTCGGGATTCTTGATTATGGGTGACTGGTAGGTGACGGAGGTGGGTCCCAGCTTTCCGGAGATTTCCGAGATGTCCATGTCATTCTGGAAGATCTGCTTGTCCCGACGCTCCTCAGACGGACGCTTCATGGTGGAGAAGTACATGAGGTTGGGAATGGTGTCGATGAAGACCTGGAGGAGAGGACAGGGTCAGAGGAAAGAGGAAAACACACACACACACACACACACGTACATAAAGACACACACACACACACACACATACACAGAGACACACGCACACACGTGCACACACACACGCACACACACACACACACACACACACACACACACACACACACACACAGAATAACACACACACACACACACAGACACACAAACACACAGCTGTGAGCTCGTAAAAAGGTGGCTGCTGACATTTGCTGCTGTTTTATCTCTCAATCAAGTTAGACCCAATAAAAATGAATTAGTCATCCAATAAAAACTGTGTGCACATAAAAAGCCTTTTGAAGTACAATGTATTTCTGTCAACTGTTTCAGTAGGAGATTCCACAGTTTAAACCACGACAAAGTCGGAAAACTCCGAAAGTCGCTGTTTCTACCTCTAGGGCATGACCTAATAAATATGGAATGGGTGAATGCAATAACATCATTTTCTAAATACGTCTACAGGACATTTGCCTTTGACTACCAAAGAGAGAGTTACCAAACTGCTTATCAACAGATGTGTATTTCACCTGGCTCACACACACACACACACACACACACACAACAGATGTGTATTTCACCTCTGACTCTCAACATTTGATGTTGGCCCACATGTGGCGACCTCTACACCTGGCTGGAAACTGCTGCTAGCCCTTTGTATTTCAAATAGTTTGTAAATTGTTATATGTTATAGTGTTAAATGTTTTTTTTCTGTTATATGTATGCAGTCTACTGCGTAGATGTTGGCTGCCAAGTCTCAAGAATTTCGCTGCACTGAAGCAATTTGGTGAATGCGACAATAAACACACAGGACTGAGAATACCACTCGCAATACCTCAGCTGGCCAGCAGGTGGCAGTGTAAAATACGATTCTGAATCGAATCTACTAACTGCATTCAAACACAGATGCAATAAACAACACTCAATTTTGAATGCAAACATGTGACCAATACAGTTGTCAGGAGGTTGTTTCACACTCATACTAATTCACATCGCATTCGCCTCTCCTACTTACCGTGCGGACCCACTGTGGCATGGTGTGTGTGCTGGGGGATCGGTGGTGTGTGTTGATGACGATGACGGTGATGATGATGGATGCGATGACGAAGACCATGGTGAAGAGCATGTACTTTCCGATCAGGGGCACAGCGCTGGACGTGGAGGGGATGAGCTCCACGATCACCAGCAGGAACACAGTCAGAGACAGCAGGACAGAGATACTCAGGGTCATCTTCTCACCTACACACACACACACACACACACACACACACACACACACACACACACACACACACACACACACACACACACACACACACAGCAGAAGAACACAGTCAGAGACAGCAGGACAGATATACTCAGGGTTATCTTCTCACCTACACATACACACATACACACACACACACACACACACACACACACACACACACACACACACACACACACACACACACACACACACACACAAACACGCACACGCACACACATACACACAGCACAGGAATACAGTCAGAGACAGCAGTACAGAGATACTCAGGGTCATCTTCTCACCTACACACACACACACACACACACACAGGAACACAGACACACACACAGGAACACACACACACACACACACACACACACACACACACACACACACACACACACACACACACACACACACACACACACACACAGGAACACACACACACACAGTAGAGGAACACAGTCAGAGACAGCAGTACAGAGATATCTTCTGACCTACACCCACACACACCAACACACACACACACACATACACACATACACACACACACACACACACACGTGTTACCTGAGTCTGTCGGCAGGTAGAACACAAGTCCAGTGAGGAAGCTGAAGAGCATGCAGGGGATGATGACGTTGACGATGAAGTACAGCGGCAGCCTGAGCATGAGGAAGTGGTAGGTGATGTCCAGGTACGGCGTATCCGGGCAACAGGCATAGTACACCCAGTGCTTCCAGCTGCGGTAGTCCTTCATCACCCACTCCCCACTCTCCATGAAGTTACTCAGGTCCGGACGGTCACTGTCCTGCACACACACACACACACACACACACACACACACACACACACACACACACACACACACACACACGACATCACTCTCCATGAAGTTACTCAGGTCAGGGCGGTCACTGTACAGCACACACACACACACACACACGACATCACTCTCCATGAATTTACTCAGGTATGGACGGTCACTGTCCTGCCATAGGGGGAGACAAACACACACACACACACATACAACATCACTCTCCATGAAGTTACTCAGGTCAGGCGGCTCATTAACAAACCACAGGGCAAAACACACACCAAATGACCAGACGCTCATTAGCCAATCACACACAATATGACTGGACGCTCACTATCCTATCACATCTCTGGCTGCCGTTGGAGAGAAAAGAGCCACTTAGCATCTACTGTGTCATTATTTACAATAAATGAATATTTAGAATGCTAATGTATATCACTGAATGGTACCGGGTTGATGACCACCACCGTCGTAGGTCCAGGGTTAGGGTTAGGGTTAACAATAAATTAAGTTAATGTATATCACAAAGTGAAATGGACTCTATTTAAATGTCAAAGACAGGTTGATGTTTGAAAACTGTGTCTCAGGATCACTTTGTGGATTTTTTCTTTATTATTATTTTCTGTCAGTCTGTGTGTTTGTTTACTTTTCTGTTCCTCTGTATCTGTGAAAAAACTTAAAAAAAATAAAGTGTAATCTTTTTTTTTTTATGTATATCACTGAATGGTACCGGGTTGATGACCACCAGCAGACCGTCGTAGGTCCAGGTTCCGAGCTTCATGCTGCAGTTCTGCAGGTCGAAGGGGAAGTGGAGCACGATGATCTCACAGTAGCTCTTGAAGATGGCCGGGGGATTCCACGTCACCAGGCCCGTGTGCTCCAGGAGGACCTTGGTCTCGTGAACGATGGCAAAGTCACCGTCTGCACTGCCACACACACACATCAGAAAACACACACACACACACACACACACACACATACATCAGAAATCACACACACGCACACACACACACACATCAGAAAACACACACACACACACATCAGAAAACACACACACACACACATACATGCACACACATCAGAAAACATACAAAAACACACACACACACACACACACACACACACACACACACACACACACACACACACACGCACCAGAACAAATACAGATTTACACATTAGATACCAGGTGAAAATGTTGTTGCACCATTGTAAGGTTTTATACTGTAATATTATACTATTACTATATATTATTATATAAGGTTTTATACTGTTATATTATACTATTAAATACAATATAATGTAATCATTTGTGCATTCCAAAGAAATTAGGTGTTTTGGATTATATCTACTGTGTACCAGGACATCCAAACGCACACACACACACACACACCCTTACTTGTTGTAGAGTACCAAGTCAGGTCTCCAGATATCAGTGGAGGGTATACGTATTTTCTTAATGCCGCCATAATCATCAGGATTCCACCGTAGATTGACATCATTCCAGCGCTGCAAGATTCACAAACAACAAATGTCAAACCTCCCAGACAAGTCACGCCTAAAGCTAGTCTGATACTGGCCACCAGATGGCAGTCATCTGCTCACGGAGGAAATGAGAATACAGTGAACTGTGACCCCAGCGGATCTTAGGAGAACCTCTTTTTAGGCCATCTCTTGCAAAGATGTCATGTTCAGTAATGTAAACTGGCTTTTGTGTGTTTTATGCATTGAGTTGGATCATAAGTGAGCCGGCTATATTGTTTTCATTGAGGTGATGAAACTGTGAGAGGGCTGGTAAGGTTAATCCTGCTGTCCAAGTATCACTGACTAATACAGTTATGATTCAAAACAGCTCATCCGATGGAGCCGTCCCCCACAATCCCCCACAGATCTTGATTTGGGGACACTGATTTGGTTATTAAAATGATTTCACTTGCTGTCATTTCCGTGTCTTTGATTCAAAGCGCAAGTGTGTTTCTGTTTCTGATTATGACTTTGTACGTCACCATAACAGCACTAGAACAAATGAAAGGTGCCCCTTACCTGCTTAAGCCGTACGTTGCTGGTGACAATTTGATTCACCTCATCCTGGGGGAAGACAGGAAGACATTTAACCACTGAGGTTGGCAAGAAGGAGGAGAGGAGAGGAGAGGAGAGGAGAGGAGAGGAGAGGAGAGGAGGAGAAGAGAGAGAGGAGGGGAGGGGAGAAGAGAGAGAGGAGAAGGGAGAGAGGAGAGGGGAGGAGATGACAGGAGAACAGAACAGAAGAGAAGGAGAAGAGGAGAGGCGAGGAGAGGAGAGAGGAGGAGGAGAAGAGAGAGGAGAGAGGAAAGGGGAGGGGAGAAGAGAGAGAGGAGAGGAGAGGAGGAGAGGAGAGGAGAGGAGAGGAGAGGAGAGGAGAAGAGAAGAGAGAAGAGAGAGAAGAGAAAATATGACAAGAGGAGAGGAGAGATGGGAGAAGAGAGGAGATAACAGGAGAAGAGAAGAGAGGAGAGAAGACAGAAGACAGAAGAGAAGAAATGACAGGAAGAGAGGAGAGGAGAAAAGAGGGGAAAAGAGAAGAGAAGAGAAGAGAGGAGAAGAGAAGAGAAGAGAAGAGAAGAGAAGAGAAGAGAAGAGAAGAGAAGAGAAGAGAAGAGAAGAGAAGAGAAGAGAAGAGAAGAGAAGAGAAGAGAAGAGAGGAGAGGAGAGGAGAGGAGAGGAGAGGAGAGGAGAAGATATGTGTCTCTCACCACACTGATGAGCTGAATAAGCTGCAGCCCCACGGTGACCACCACAGAATCTTTAAAATGGTTGACGGGCCGAACCACTTTGTTGTAGTCTTTGAACAGGTCCTTGACCAGACGGGTCTCATCCTTAGAACACAGACCGTGGCCTGAAACACACCAAACAAGCAGAGACTATAAAGAAATTGGTGTGTGTGTGTGTGTCACTCCTTTGCTATGTTATTTCCGTGTTTTTCTGTATGACAGTTGGCCCCCTCCGTAGGGCATGTCTTTTGATCCCTCCTTTTCTTTTTCTTTTTCAGTAAAGTGGGGGGTTCTTTCATGTCTTTGTAACCTCTTGTCAAAACTTTATTGTCACAAGCTTCTGAATACCCAACATGGAGAGAATTTGTGATAGGCATTGCAGACACTCCAAGATGGATGAGCCAGGACAGTGTTTGCATTTCAGTGTGTTTGCATTTCTGTGTGTGTGCGTGTGTGTGTGTGTGTGTGTGTGTGTGTCTGTCTGTCTGTGTGTGTCTGTGTGTGAAAAGAATCCTTAGAATAAACACTGCCTCCTGATGGAATTCTGCAACTGTACAAACAATGTGGAATCATGAAGAGACACCAAAACACACAGGCACACAGGCACACACAGGCACACACACACACACAGGCGCCCACACACACACACACACACACACAGGCGCGCACACACACACACACACACAAATGCACACACAGGCACACACACACACACACACACACACACACAAACAGGCACACACACACACACAGATGGAGTCATGTATCAGTGTGCTCTCTGATGAGAAGTTATGACAGGGTGTACTAAAAAAGCTGGCCTTGCGTATCAGCTCAATCATCCACCTCACAGAAGTCCTGCACCAGTCAGTCAGTCAGGAACACACACACACATACATACACACACATACACACACACATTTACTCTCTCACTCTTTTGAATTTTTGAGAGTTTCAATACAGTGTAATTAAAGCCAACAGGTCATTCTAAAAAGAATAGAACAATATCACACTAATAGCAATGAGGTGTCACAGCAGTAAACAGAGAATATAAAATGTGTTAGAGTAATGTGAAAGGAAACAAATCATACCTACATACACACACACACACACACACACACACACACACACACACTCAAACTTGCAAGAAACAAATCCGCATAAATAAACACAGTGAAAGGAACAGCCTTTAGAAAAACAGTCTCATGGAGTCTAGCATAACATCATGTGAGACGTGAGATTGAAGTGCTCACTGCTCGAATTAGAGATAGCTCGACATATAGCCTAGAGCACTTTTCACTTTTGGATCAACAATTACACAAAGACTATTAATTAATCTATTAATGTCACTCGTTGGTGGTAAAGCGCAATAAAATAAATATATTTTCACTAATAACTGTGCTAATTATTTGGACTTTGTTTTGAGCCCATCACTCGCAGTGAGAAGGTGAAAAGTCTCAACGATAAGATCCTATTACTGTAAACGATGTGCTATTTCCGGTTGGGTTTGGCAACTGGAGATTCGGGTGTCAGTGGAGCGAGCCCCCACCCTAGCGCCGAAGTTTGCTTCTGCAGTTGTAGTCAAATAACCCACATTGTGTAGCGATTAAGGCAAGTGTCCTAACAGCGCGTATTTAACAGCTTCAGGTGATGATAATGTGTCTCAATGTGTTCTATAAAAATGCTGTGGGGAGGTCGACAGACAGACAGGCAGGTGTCAGGCCGGAAGGTATTACTACTTTGATTAAGTCCGATTACAGAGACGCACTCAGCGCCCTCGCCCGCTCGAGGCTATCTTAGAAATAGCACACCCAACACATGCACATGCACCTGTCACTCAAACCACATGCCGCGAATTCTTCAAACAGTTTCATTAACTTAAGCCTGAGCTTTATTTGTTGGCAGACTATAAATAGACTAAGTCAGAATATTCGTTCGCTTTAGACAACTTTTACAGAATACATTTGGCTATTGAACTTTCAGTAAGTTTAGAGGACATCAGAGAAGCCCTCTGTTTTGACAGAAAGATATAAAACATATGACAACCTGGCTTGGCATGAATAGCTTGTTTTTTGGAAAGATGCCTTTAAATATATTTATGTGTCCTGTATTTTATCCATTAAACATTACTAACTAATTTGTGTCAGTAAGTAATTAACTAATTAATAAAAACGCACACATAAGTTATTTTACCAACTCACCAACAAATAACAACAGAAAAGCGAATAAGACGTGACGACGCATCCAGGAGCAATCCATTCTCGCTACACAAATGCGTCCATTCACGGAAGACGCTTCTTCATTCAGATGTGGGCACTATACATGCACCAAGAAACCGTTTGCGTCTCACGCTTTCATCCGCAGCCTCAGATCGACCCCCTCTCACGTGACGTGATGTGACGAGACACGTAGCCATGTACTAGTCTGGACAACTGGCGAGCGCCACGGAATGACTCAGACATGACAGCGGGCAATTTTTACTGCACCTGTGTGCTGGCTGTCTGTCTGCACGCCCACCACCGAACACAAAAGCCATGTGCACATGCACATTTGGGATCTAACACATCTTAGATGTGTTAAAAGTCCCAAATACTTGTGAGTACTTTGTAAAACAAATTATTCATGACAACTTTGAAAATAACCAGTAGCGCACAGGTTCGTTAACTCGGGGCTATAGCCCCAAATGTTTTAAGCCTAGAGCCGAGTATTTTCGCCCTGGAAACAGAGGTGTCAAACAAACAATGCCTTTACACCAATAATTAGCCTATGGAGAATTGACGACCGAGTCTGTCAAGTGAAGGTTTCTTTCTCTCTCTCTCTCTCTCAGTTCAATTCAATTCAGTTGAAATAGACTTGCTTTATTGGCATGACCATAAGAAACAGCATTGCCAAAGCATGGGGAACAAAACTCATACATATAGGCTATATAGTGATTAAAAACTAAATGTTTTTCTCTTTTGTCACTCATGTTATCTTATAATTTATGTAGATATACTTACCCAACCTACCAATGCCAATCTTCTTTTAAAAATAAGCTCCCTATCTTTTCAACAGCAACCCCTCTGCTCCCCACTATCCAGGTGCCAAAAATGCCTAAAACTCCAACCTAAAACCATCATACTAACTACAAGATGTTGAGAGCTGAAATCAACATGGATTCACTCATGACAATATCATCTCCCCTTCTCAGACAGATTCTCCCCGGCCCAAATCTGGCACGGATCAGCATTTTAATCGACTGGCTGGTTTAGTTACTCTGGGCCTCTCAGAACCAGATCCATCCCTGAGCTGGTTTAGTTTATCTGGGCCTCTCAGAACCAGATCCATCCCTGAGCTGGTTTAGTTACTCTGGGCCTCTCAGAACCAGATCCATCCCTGAGCTGGTTTAGTTTCTCTGGGCCTCTCAGAACCAGATCCATCCCTGAGCTGGTTTAGTTTCTCTGGGCCTCTCAGAACCAGATCCATCCCGGAGCTCTCCCATGCCCACATCCACGGCTGAAGTGCCCTTGAGCAAGGCACCTAACCCCGATCACTGCTCCCCGGGCGCCGCCAAAAGGAGCTCACTGCTCCGGGTTAGTGTAACTTCACTGTGTCACTTCCCTGGATGGGTCAAATGCAGAGGTTGAATTCAGAGTGTGTGTCTACACCACCTCTGCCATAGAGTCACTTTCACTTTCACTATTATGTGTGCAAGGACAACACTGGACAGACAAATGTGGGTGTTACAGATGAAGGAAAGGACGCTGGCGATTGACCGCTGATGTTTGATAATCAGAACGTTTTTTGCTCGCTGGAGGAGAATGGTACTGGAGGTGGTAGAGGTAGACACGGAGAGGGGCAGAGAGGTAGATTACAAGTAAGACAAACAGCAGCTTTCATGACTGAAAACCAGATGAACCATGAGAGCAAATGACTAGCTGCAAAGGAGGCACTCATGTCACACAGTGACACCTACTGGTCAAAGAGAGCGCTTGCTCAAACTACAGTCCTGAATTATTCACAGGTATGAGGGAAAAAGGTTACATTCCCAAAGCCACAGGAACATAAAATAATGAGTAAAGCATTATCTGGAGGAAAAACATTTAAAAATGAGCACAGCTGTTTGTCAGTGTGCATTACAGTCCAGTCACTCAAAAGGGCCTGATAGGCTGATACTGTTACTATGGAAAATGGGAAAGCAGACTTGTCACCATGACAATCCTGATCTTGAAGATTACCAGTAAAATCAGCACAGCAATGAAGTGTACAGATTTATGGACTGTCAGCAATGACCTGATAGTTACCTTTAAAGTTCAAACCATCATGAGTTTTTTTGGCAATTTACAGATACCTTTCTTTTTTGTTTTAAAGGGTTGGTCAACACTATGAGCACTATGCGCATGAGCAAATCCAGGAACACGCATCACTACATCAGTACTGAAGTGAACTGACCGTAAACATTTACTGCAATATTATATATTTATCTCGCTTTGAAACCAAACAATGTTTTATCATCTTTAGATCAGATGTTCTGCAATGGGCACAAGGCTGCATGTTAAAGACGCACTGGCATGGCGAGCGGAATCCTTCACCAGCCTGCTGTTCATCAAACTACGCGTTGACTAAGTCTCAGCGCTTCCGCTTTCGAGATCCATATACAGTCAAGCTCAAACGCATTGTGTTAACATCTAACCCATGACCTTGACCTAGAGGATGGTTATGAATTAATTCACTACACGGCAGACTAGTTTAGCACCGTTACTGAAGTACTGCTTTTATTGCGACTTACAAAAGCATGTTGCGTCGGACACAGTGTGGCCTGCTGGCAGTTCAATTAGTCAAGTAAGCGTTACGACTCCAAGCAAGCGAACACACACACGGCAGCTTTGAATATGGAATGGCAGAATGTTTGAGTTCAGACAAATCACTTTCTCTAAAAGTAGCAAATGAATGCGGAGATACAGAAGTTAAATTCATACTGTTTAAATAGTGAAATACATGTATTTTAATTCTGTAATTGGTTACATTTTTACAATACATGTTTGTTTTCATATTGTGAACCTTCAACAAAAACTTGGAAAATGTACAGTCGTCATGACACCAACACAGAACGCGGTTTTGGTAGCCAGGGTAAAATCTGTCGTCTCGACTGGCCCGGGAGGACGGCGGAGGGTATTTTACATGGCGAACAGGATGAGGAAAGCCACCATCAGACAGAACAGACCCATGGCCTCAGACAGGGCGAAGCCCAGGATAGCATAGGAGAACAGCTGCTGTTTCAGGGAGGGGTTCCTAAGGAGACAAAGGCACATAATTAAACGTCTGATTACTCAGCAGCACACACGCACGCACACACGCACGCACACACAGGTGCAAACACACACAAAGGCACACGTCTGATCATCAACACAGTCGCTATAAATAAAATGAAATTGAAATCGATTATTCAGCAGCAGCAGCATCAGACCACAGGACACAGAGGTAAAGCATTACGTATTTTTCGCCTCACACTGAGACATGAGGGAGAAGAAAGTCATTGCCTCTTCAAACAAGCATCACCATACTACTAGATACTAAACATGCAGTTTAAAGATTGGGTAAGATCCATTTATGGACCTTAAAAAAACGACAAGAAATTAGCAACATTAAAGGGATAGTTCGGTTTTTAAGACATGAATCTGTATACCTTCCCCGTCACCAGTGTCATGCAATCATGCATCACTACGCTTAAATACGCTGTCGGGGGTAAGTGATGCAAGTGACACTGCTGACGGGGAGGCCATACATATTCATGTCTTAAAAACCGAACTATCCCTTTAAGGAAACATAGTAGCTGTGGTATGGACAGCAAGACCCTTTAAATCGTTAAAATCTAAACATTGGCTGTGTGGCAACCAATCAGAATGGGCTTGGAAAGATCATGCAAATAATTTCCCCAACATGAGCAAGGCCATCAAGGTGAGGTGCTGCTCACTAATGATGGGTATTCAGAACACATGGCAGGTGCCTCCCATGCACCTCCACTAGGAGTCAGGAAGCCTTACTATCTTCTAAACACATGTGTCTTTGCACAGGTGTTTAGAAGTTGCACTTTATAGCTCTTCTATGCCTGTCAGGTATGAGCATGAACACATCATTAATTAAGCAGAGACCTTCATTCAAGGGACTTGCAGTACAGCACAGTGTTACATTTCATCTATCTGTACATCCATGCGTCTATATATGCTCCCTGGCCACAGAGCCCATGGCCGTTGTAGTAATGGCACCTTGTCCTACAAGGTGGGCTACAGGAACACTGGTTGGGCTACAGCAGGGGTCTCAACTCAAATTGCCTGCGGACCAATGAGCGTCCGGTCTGGTCATTGGGGGGCCAGATTTTTTTCAATGGAACTTGGGGTCCAGAATTGGCCCGCGGGCCTGAGTTTGAGAACCCTGTGCTACAGGGAGACTGGTAGAACTACAGGGAGAGCTACAGGGAGATCTACAGGGAGACTGGGAGAGCTACAGGGAGACTGGGAGAGCAGGTGTAGTACTGCATCTTTTATAAGACTGCAGGCATTTTGTATAGCGCTAATCTACAATTGTTAGTTTAGTGATTATGTCTTAAGGGGGCCATCAGCAGATATCAATCCTGATTTATTCATTTCTAGTTTGCCAGCAATCTCAAAGTTGCTTTCTTATCCACATTTGACGCAGGGACACCTACAGTGGTGTTAATAGTACCTAAGACGACTTGCCATTTAAAAACTAAGAATGACTGTTAGGGTTGAGTTAAAGCAGCAATAAGGAGTTCCGTTCCAAAACTAGCAAGCTAACTACCTAAAAGGCACGCAGAAACCTTGCAAACACCACCAACAGCCCAGTTCACACTGATAGAAGCTTGCCAACACACTAACTGGTGTCTTTTGGCAGTATAGCTGGTAATGTCATGCTGTGAAAGGTTTTCTGCCATTTTTGCAGGGTATTCCAGCCCGGTATACATAGGGCATATCCTGGATGGCTAGTGGCAAAGACACAGGTGTTTATCTGTCCTTCACGTGACCATATGCTATCAAAATTTATTTGAGGATGGTACCAAAACTAGTGGCCTATAAAACAATACCTCAAAAAAGCATCAAAATGTGGCATAGTGTTACTTTAAAGTCCACATTTCTGATGGAAGACTAAAGCAACCCCATGCAGAGACTTAGCCACAGGAGTCTGTCGTCTGCATTTCTCGTGGCCAAAGTGCTCACCTGGCATAACCGATGATGAGGCTGCCGAACACGGTCCCGATCCCAGCTCCAGACCCGGCCACTCCCACAGTGGCGGCGCCAGCACCAATGAACTTAGCGGCGGTGTCGATGTCTCGGCTCACCGAGCTGGTCTGGAAGCTCCGCAGTGCAACCTGGGACATGGGGCTCTGTGGAGCGACGCTAGCCTGGGGGGCACACAAAACATAAACATGACTTCACAAATGCAGCAAAGTAGGAGATACAACATAGATAACACACACACAGGATTGAGAATGCACAAACAAAGGCGCATGTAGGGCTTTAAATGTACGATTTAAACATAAACATGACGTCACAAATTGCTCTTAGCCAACAATGGGCACACCTTCATTTAACATCCCTGTGAGGAATGGAAGGTTACGAGCTAAAACCAGTAAGACTTCAAAACACATACAAATAACTGAGCAGCAAGTAGGAGATACGACCTAGACTACAGTACACTTTAAATTAGAAGACACTTTTAAAGTAGTATTTTTTGTTACACCAGGGTTCTAATGCTCGTAGCTTGACTGTTCTCTCCCTTGTCCGTCGCTTTGGATAAAAGCGTCTGCTAAATGACTAAATGTAAAATGATTGGGGAAACAAGAGAAAGCAGAGGCACTGTTGAGAGCCCCTTTCTATCGCATAATCAATGTGCCCGACGACCCGCTCACCTCTCCTGTTCTGGCATCGGGTCTGGAGAACACGGAGGCAGAGAGGGGTCTGCACAGGGCCCTGGATCCAGCACGCACCTAGGATCACACACACACACACACACACACACACACACAAGAATGAGAAGGCACAAACATTGGTTAGCATGTAGGGCCTTACATTTACAATTTTAACAGTCTGCAAAAAATACTTACGAAAAGACAACATGCTTATTTGATCCTAGTAATGCACACATAAATGTATAACAAAACACAAGAAATGCTCGTCCTCTGACTGATGTCACAGATTAGTACGAGATGTACTGTATCTGGTAAAGGTGGGCGGACCCTAACGCAAGTTACTAGTCAGCCATACAACTGACGTTAGCTCAAGTTTGTTAGCTGATGGAAAACTAGACATAGTTTGAGCTCTGAGAACCAGGTTGGTAACGTTACAGAACATTTTGGAAAGTGCTCCATAGCAAACTGTGGTCAGAAAAACAACTGTTCTGTATGGCAGCTCAGCTAGCTAGCCCCTTGGAAATGGCCTTCGAGTGTCCTAGCTTGATACGGAGGACACCGGTAGCCAAGTTGTTCCACAAAGCCGTATTTCCACAAACGACCGTTAAAATGGGAATGAAAGAGGGGTTCCCTAAAATACATCAGTTGACTTCTCTAAGCTCTTGCAGACGTACTGTAATATACTGACGTTTCTTCTGGGAGATTAAATGACCTTGAATAGTCACTCCAGACACAATCAGCTAGTGATTAGCCAACTGTCAGAGTGACTCTTTGAGACGAGACTTTAATCTGCCATGTTGACAACAGGATAAAGGCCATTGAAAAACTACATTTTCATGCAGAGGTGCATCTAACATTACTTCTGCAGTCGGCAACGGCAGTACTTTTCTGTTCAGAGCTAACAAAATGAAAGACAAAACGCCCTCTCAGCCTGCTAGCGTTAGCCAACATTGGCAAGCTAGCTAGCTGAGAAGACGTTTCATCTCATTCTGGATACATAGCTGGTCAGCTAACATGGCTTCAGCTAACTAGCGATACCAAGACAATTTCAGAAACAAGTAAATAAACTCACCAGTGCTGGCGTGGAGACGAACTTTGCACAAGCATACATTTTAGTTGGATTTGTTGATTGTTAGAGTCAACCTAACGGTTTAGCCTGTGTTTGTCTCTGTAAAGAACGAACAGTTAAGGTCAATGGAATATAAAAGCAAAAATAACGACTTCTGTGATCAATAATTAGTTCACAAATGAAATGACCGCTAAGAATACATTAATTGCTTGATGGCACAGTTTTAACCTTTTTAACCAAACAGATGAAAGACGATTATTAAATTTCATTCCCCCGGTTCTCCATTTCACTCCCCTTCACTTACCGGCTGCAGAGGTCGAACCGCGAAGGAACTGCTACGCATGCGTGAACTCTTACTTAAATGGAGACGCCGCAGAAATCCCGGATGATGGCATCGACGCAAGTGAAGGTCATTCCTCTAAAAGTTTATTTAAAGCAAACGGCGGCCTCTAACACTTGTCCCAATTTAAAGCCACAGTCCACTGTTCTAATACCATTTACTTTTATTTGTAAAATTCATCTAATTACTTCTCAAGGTCCTCTAGCTTTCCGTTCAGTGCGCTAAAAACACCGGTGTTCGTAGAATACACAGTCCTCCTGGCTCTTTAAATGGGGAACAAACAGTGGTTCGGACCGAGCCATAAACAATCAAAGCCAAAAGGGTGCCTCAGGAGCACGGAAGGAGCATTGGTTGTTAAGAAAAAAACTATCAACAACCTTTCGCGAAACCAAAAAATTCCCGAATGTATCTTTAGATAGCTTCTTGGTTACTCTGCCAGAGGTAACAAAACATTCGATTAGATAACATTCAACTTTATTGTCATTTGCTAGAGAACAGGTATAAAGTCAATGAAGTGCCGTTATAATCAAATCAGAATAATAATAGTATTATTTAGTAGGCTAACTGATAAGTGCAGTTACGTTATAGACTACTACAGCAAAAGTGCTATACTGTATCTTAAAGTAGTGTTATTGACAGTGAAGACACACGTACATACAGATTCTATATATTAAATATTAATATATATTAAATAGCCTATGTTATACAAAGAGGTGAAGTGGACAGAGTTGGGAAGGTTAGTGTAGGTCTATATACAAGGGTTGTATGTACAGTGTAGACAAAATATGTGCAGTTGGTTGTATGTATAAAATAGTAGTAATAATAGTATATAAATAATAGTGATCTGAACAATGTGAGAGTTTCAGCCTGTGCAGACGGCAAATATACTGTACAAGGGCTGGTAAGAAACAACATTTCTTCTTGAGTTATTCTAACAAGGTACAATAAACAGATATACAAATGTCGATGCTTGTAAATAAATTATGAATTAATATTGACATTATTTGGACGGTGCGAGCAGTCTGGTCTGTGGTACAAACTATAGACTTGTCCCATCAAGATTTTCTCCATGAGTTGTATCTAATGTCCTGTAGGGGGCGCTGTCATATTACAATAGTGCACAGGTGTACATTAACTGAAATACTGTAACCAAATGACTGTGCGTGATGTCCCTTAGATATGACCACGGTCTATACTGTCGAAGTATCATCATTTCCATTTTAATACTTTTCAGTCATATAGGACATTTGTGATTGAAATCTCTCCCATTTCCTCTATGAATCAGCAGCTGCTGTGACCATTTACCGAAGTGGAGAGTATTTCACGTGCCATCTGACATTGTAGCAGACCAGTTGTCCTTCCATGTTCATCACACAGTAATCTGAGTTCATAAAGCCACGTCACGGACAGTCACATGAGGAACTGTAAGACTGCACTGATCAGCCTACAGGGTTCATGTAACGTCCTTGTTTATGTTTATTAATTCTCATCAAAGGTTTTTAACTAAAGCAGTGGACATACAGACCGGTGTACGTTTACCAGGAATCGATGTTTGTCTTGTTAGCATTCTGCTCCACCAACTGAACTGAATTAAATTATGCTTTGAGAGACTGTTAATCACAACACATACTTTTGTGAAGTTAAAAAGTTTATTGGCCATTTACTGTGCAATGCCATGCATAAACACTCAGAAAACGCTGGCATGTCAACATGTGGCATCCAGAATGCGAAACGTTGCAAACCACCAGTACGACCGCATACCACAGCGCAAAGCCAAATTAATAACTTATCACATCATTATAGTGCATATTTTCTAAAATAACACTGGACAGAAGCACTGTAGAAACAAGTAGTGACAGCATCCTGCACTTAAAAGCTAAAATCGGTTCTTTTAAAACAGATAGAACTGTCATAGGCGTGAAACAAATCAGAAACACAGACTGTCAATCATCACACATATGGAGCTGCAAGTCTTAAAAGATGCATGTTGAGTTCTGCTGCACTAATACATGAGTGGTCTAGAGTTTTCTAACTCTGTAATGAATGTAATAATATCTCTTACTGTCTCAATAACTGACCGAACATGTTCCTGCTCAGAAAAAAAGGCACGAAAACTCCATTTTAAACAGAGGCAGAGCAATTTGAGAATTGTGAACAATTTAAAATAAAACACTTTCCTAATAAATAAATATGATGGCAAACCATAACAACATTGGCAAATACTCATTGATTGAAAAACAAACAAACAGTGCAAACTGGCTTTTTTTGATCACCCAAAGTACTAAGAGCCTTATTGGCTTAAACTTAAACTAGGCCAATCCCATGCTAGTCCCAGGCCTATGCAGTGCAAGTGAAAGGAAACTTCAAATAATTATGTAAACATGAGGAAACCAAAAGGAGTAAAACCCTGTCGTCTTTTACCACATCAACAAATCTTATCTGTAAAATAACCTTATCTGTAAAATAATCTGCCAGAGCGCACACACGTCCATCTGAGAAAATGACTGCCATGATTTTTAAAAACCCAATCAACTGACATCACTCTGACTCCTCCTCTTCCTGCCTCCTGCTCCTTGGCCCACCCCCTTCACTGTCTTCCTGTGGCGTGGGGGAGGGGCTACGTCGTGAGAGTGGAACGTCTGACTCCTCCTCTTCCTCCATCACTTCCTGAGTGGACGGCGCCTCATCCGTATCGTGCTGGTCGGAGGGCATTTGGACCTCTGGCTCTCCTGTAAAACAAAACGTCTCTTTAGTTCCAAACACAGAGGTGGGTCTCCCAGTCACCCGTGCTACTGAAGTGCAGGGACGTGCACAGGAGTGGGCTAAGGTTGCTCGGGCAACTGCCAGTTTGCCCTCCTCACCTGAAGTTGCCCCTCCGAAGGAAATATATATATTTGCGATCAGGGGACTGGGGGGGTGGCAGCAACGGTTAGTGAGTTTAAAATGATATTGGCAAAATTTGCGATCAGATGACGGGGGCGTGGCAGCGGCGGTTAGTGAGAGTTTAAAATTATATTGGCAACATTTGTGATCAGATGACGGGGGCGTGGCAGCAGCTGTGACAAAAAAATGTTGCCCCTTTTTTCCCCAGGGCAGAGCAACTGCCCTTCAAAATTCCTGTGCACGTCCCTGCTGAAGTGTATGATAGGGTCAGGACTGCGGAGAGGGCAGTCTGTGTGAGTCACAAACGTAGTCAGTGATCAGGTAGCCATTCCACACCAGATTATACAATAATAACAAGCACACCCAATCTGATTAGCAGGAAACAATTACCCAAAGCCAAACTGCCAGGACCTTTTAAATTACGCAAGCATATGGCACTTGGAGCATCTTTGTGCATATGTTTGTGGAAACGGGAATAGATCATCAGGTCTTATTTCCAGTCAAGCATGCAGCACTGCTCATTTTTTTTGAGAGTTTATGAATTCAGTTATGTTTCACAGAAAAAAAAAAGAAAAGGACTGATTGACAACATTTGGGAACCAATGTACTGGTTGGGGTCTTTGGTAAACAGTATGATTAATGGAGACTACATGTCACTCCGACACCAGACAGAGACAAAACCAGCTCAATGTTAACCTTGTCAACACACAACATAAACACTCTTCAGCCATGGAAGCTCAAACAGCATAAACACACACACACACAACTCATTCAGGAAAGGACGAATGTCAGGACTGATTTCTGGGGGAAATATGATTGTACATTTAACAGTGAATGAAAACTGTATTGTGAAAGAGGTTACTTAATTAAGATGTAGGTGAAAAGGAAAGGAATTTGTTTTGATCAAACAATGCTTAAATAAAGGAAAAAAGAAGTAATGTATCCTTCGTGTTTGGTATGCATGTAGGTGTGAGTGTGTGGTCAACTATATTTGAAAGGGTGTCTAATTGTGGTGTGCATGAGTGTACCTGTAAGTACAGTATGTGTGTGTGTGTGTGTGTGTGTGTGTGTTCCAGGAGACCTGTGTTTGGGGCTCTGCTGAAACTGTGTACTTTACTCCATGGAGCAGCAGCTGAAGACGCAACACCTCCTGTACCTCCTATCATCTCTACAACACACACACAAAAGCACACACACATCAACACAGTACCGTTTCTCTTTCTTGACCCTCTGGAACAGAGAAGGGGACATGCTCTCAAGTGTAGATTAACACACATACAACAAATAAACTACAACTTAAGGACAAACAGAAAGCTAGTGAAAATGACAACATTTAAAATGATGATGTTTAGAGGTCCCATGAGGTACAGAGGGATGAATGATCACAGATGAATGAATGAATGAATGAATGAATGAATGACCATGGTGACAGAATCCAAGCTCAGAGTGGCCACTGGAACTGCACACCATTGTTATGCCCAGATCACTAATCTAATCTGTTTACTAATCTGTTTATTTATTGTATGACTGTGCGTCTACAGCACAGCGAAAGGGCCCAGTGAGTTGAGAGAACCTGTAATATCTTGACGTGAACACAAGAACTAGCTTCCTGTGTCTAAGTGATGCCACAGCCGACATGGCCCAGGTGCCACCTTCAGCAAGATGCCCACCTGTGCCCGCGTCGCTGTCCTCTGCGCTGTCGCGCGCCTCCGAGGATTCTGGGGCAGGAGAGCCCGAGCGCAGGCGTCTCTCGAAGCTGAACTCTGGGAGTCGGGGCGCCTGGGGGCGGGTCTTGCGTGCTGGGTTCAGGAAGTAGCAATAGGCACACCTGTATGCTGGAGGAGACAGAAACATATCACTCATCTCCACCCAGAGACTAATGTAGCATTATAAACATATTTACATTATAGATTATATAATACCATTATAACCATGTCACTCATCTCCACCCGCAACATGATGTGCAGCTTTGTGTTAGTTTGAGAGGCATGTTAAGGATGATGCCAGTGTGCATGTATCTGAGTGTGTGTTTCACTGCAGGAGTGAGTGAGTGAGTGTATGTCTGTACGTGAGAGTGTGTTTGTGCAATTCTACAGGAGATAGATGAGAGGCAAAACATGTGTAAGATGTTTGAGTCTGTGTGTCTGTGTGTCTGTGTGTCTGTGTGTCTGTGTGTCTGTGTGTCTGTGTGTCTGTGTGTCTGTGTGTCTGTGTGTCTGTGTGTCTGTGTGTCTGTGTGTCTGTGAGAGAGTTTGTCCTTCAGTAACACAAAGGAACAGAGCAGAAGTTAGCATTACAATGTCCCGTGTGGCGTACATATCTGCAGACTGCCTAGAATATAGTAGATCAAAGTGAATGAAACTGATGAGCATGTCGCCTGTGTGTGTGTGTGTGTGTGTGTGTGTGTGTGTGTGTGTGTGTGTGTGTGTGTGTGTGTGTGTGTGTGTGTAATAATACCATTATAACCATGTCACTCATCTCCACCCGCAACATGATGTGCAGCTTTGTGTTAGTTTGAGAGGCATGTTAAGGATGATGCCAGTGTGCATGTATCTGAGTGTGTGGTTCACTGCAGGAGTGAGTGAGTGAGTATGTCTGTACGTGAGAGTGTGTTTGTGCAATTCTACAGGAGATAGATGAGAGGCAAAACATGTGTAAGCTGTTTGTGCCTGTGTGCCTGTGTGCCTGTGTGCCTGTGTGCCTGTGTGCCTGTGTGCCTGTGTGCCTGTGTGCCTGTGTGTGTGTGTGTGTGTGCCTGTGTGTGTGTGTGTGTGAGAGTTTGTCCTTCAACAACACAAAGGAACAGAGCAGAAGTTAGCATTACAATGTGTCTGTGTGGCGTACATATCTGCAGACTGCCTAGAGAATAGTAGATCAAAGTGAATGAAACTGATGAGCATGTCGCCTGTGTGTGTGTGTGTGTGTGTGTGTGTGAGAGAGTTTATGTACTTCAACAAGACACAGGAACAGAGCAGAAGTTAGCATTACAATGTGTCTGTGTGCCATACATATCTGCAGACTGCCTAGAAAATAGTAGATAAAAATGAATGAAACTGATGACCATTTCGCCTGTGTCTGTGTGTGTGTCTGTGTGTGTGTGTGTGTGTGTGTGTGTGCGCGCGTTATGGGCCGAATGGGTCTCACCGATAAACTCATACTCCTCCTTGAGGGCCATGCCATTATGGGAGAAACACTGCTGGCAGATGAGAGCATATCTGAGGAGGAGCGGAATGAGAGGAGTCAGGGAGAGGAGAGTAGGGGAGGGGAGACAGACAAGAGCAGACGGGTGCAAAGGAATGATGGGTTAGAAACAAGCTGTTAAACCACCCAGGGAAAAACACTTGAGCTTGATACAGGAGTCTGACATTGAGGTCGAATTAGATCACATCATTATTAGTATTTCACTGCTTCAGAGAAACATCATCCAATATTAAGAACACACTCCTTTAAGGGGGAGGAGGAAAATTATATTAAGACACGACTTAGAACCCAGATGCTGTTCGGTGTCTGACCAGTGCTGTTTCATTTGTGTGCCTTACACGCCTGAAGTATACAACAGTCATGAGTAAGTATACGCCTGAAGTATACGACAGTCTTCCTGTCCTGGTAAACCACAGAGTAAATGTGTGAAATGCCCACCTGTTCTGAGGTCCGTCTCCCACCAGGTACTCAATGACACGGTCCACTGGCCCCCTCTCCCTGGGCAGAACGGGACGTACCAACTGAGGACCCGGGGGCTGTTGGCCAACTGTCATGCACAAGCACACACACATGCAGACACACACACACACGCACACACATCTCTATTAAACACTATTTAAACAGAATGAAAGGACTGCCACTTCATGCCTCATCAAAACCATTCCACACACACATACATACACAACGATAATCACAGAGACACAGAGACACACACACACACACACACACACACACACACCACACACACACACACACACACATAAAATCACAGAGACACCGACACACACACAGAGACACACACACAACCATAATCACAGAGAGACACACACACACACACACACACACACAACCATAATCACAGACACACCCACACAGACACAGACTGTCACACACACACTGACACACATAATCACAGAGACAGTAGTGGCTTGCGAGACTGCCTTTGAGTCTACTGAAAAGGGGGACCTTTTAAGAGAGCCTGAAACGTAAAGTCTTTCTGGAGAGACTCAACTCAGCTCCTGCCTTCAGCAGTGGGATATCTAGTGTGTTACGCTTCACAAGAATGCATCAGATCCCGTATAAGCGGCTTGGTGGACTAAGTCCCATGCCTACATGTGTGTGACAAAGAGAGGCCTTTTCACCCCACCACATGATCCATACGCTGCTAAACTTCACTGAGAGTCAGATACCTCTGTGTCAGTTAGGGGGAAGGGGACTGAATACTGCCAGTAACACCAATACTTGTTGTTGGTATTTAATAATCTGTTACTCCTAATGACTACCACCACGTTTCAGAACTGAACTGTTTGGTACAGGGAGGTCTGTTATAGTGAGGGGCTGAGGTAACAGCATTAGAAGTGACGTGTGCAATGGCAGAACTAAACAACTGATCAACCCCAGTGACGATTGCAATGGCAGATTTGGAGAACAGATCAGGAACAGGAACCTGCCATTGACCATCACTAGTAGAAGTGCACCTTCCTGGATGGTCATTGACTATCACTAGAAGTGATAGTGAGACGGGCCATTGACTATCACTAGTAATGATCTTGACTCTCCATTGATCCATATCCACTGACTATCACTAGTATTGATGGTGAGATGGGCCACTGACTATCACTAGTAGAAGTGCTGCTTCCTGACATAATGGCAAATTTAGGAGCAGCGGTTTGAGACAGTGGGCGTGGCAGAGCTGCTGAGTGGGCGTGGCATAGCTGCTGCGTGGGCGTGGCGGAGCTTCTGAGTGGGTGTGGTGGAGCTGCTGAATGGGCGTGGCAGAGCTTCTGAGCCCTGGCACCGCACCACTGGCAGTGCCCCCTAGTGTCCGTGTGAGGGGCTGCCCTGCGTGAGCGGGAGGCTAACCTGGCCCCCTGGTGGCCGTGTGAGGGGCTGCCCTGCGAGAGCGGGAGGCTAACCTGGCCCCCTGGTGGCCGTGTGAGGGGCTGCCCTGCGTGAGCGGGAGGCTAACCTGGCCCCCTGGTGGCCGTGTGAGGGGCTGCCCTGCGTGAGCGGGAGGCTAACCTGGCCCCCTGGTGGCCGTGTGAGGGGCTGCCCTGCGTGAGCGGGAGGCTAACCTGGCCCCATGTGTGGACTGTAGGGGGTGGGGCTCCTCCTCATGGGGGTGTGCAGGGGGGTGGCAGCACTCGCGCCCGTCTCTGGGGGCCCACCTGGGGCAGCGCGGGGCATCATGGGCGTCCCCGCAGGCGTGGCACCCGGGTGTGGGCCTGGCGGTTGCCCGGGCACTGGCGTCCCCATGGGAACAATACGCCGACGAAGATCTGGAGAAGGAGGAGGGGATGAGAGAGAGAGATGTTAAGTATGACCAAGTAAAAAGCAATGAATTTTTGATATTGATGAAATGATGACTGGCAAAATGTCTGGACCAACTGCCCTACGTGGCCACTGACCTGGTCTGGGCGTCATATGAGATCCTGAGGGAGTGGATTCTGCCTCCTGAGGAGGTCAAACAGAGCGATTTCACACAACAAACCGGGACTTATTATTAAACCGGGACTTATTATTAAACAGGGACTTATTACTAAACAGGGACTTATTACTAAACAGGGACTTATTTCTCAGCCGTCCTTCATATTGAAAGTCTCCCCAAAGTTTTGAACCGAGCCAACTCACCATTTTCTTCTTGGAGTCTGGATCAAATCTCTCCAAGATCAGTTTGGCATTTTTGTAAGTCTCGTTCTCCATAACCTCTTCCAACTGAACAACAGGAAATAAAATCTGAACATTCATATACAATAAGAAATACACTTCTCTATATAATATATATACTTATTCAAAGGTTGGCTTAAGAGTCACATATATCTATATACAGTACACATACACATTTACAAAGACCAGAAGTGTATGTTATCATGTATGAATGCATATGTCTGTGTGTGTGTGTGTGTCCTGTGGTTTGCTAAGTCAGCCTGGCCATACCTCACTAAAATGAGGTCACAGAGTGAGTGAGGTATGGCGATGGAGTGAGTGAGGTAGAGATGAGAGAGAGAGAGAGAGAGAAGAGGAGAGAGGAGAGAGAGAGAGAAAGAGAAAGAGAGAGATGAGGTAGAGCGAGGGAGAGATGAGGGAGTTCACGGCTAACAGAAGTAGGGCATCATGAGGATGAGCTCAAGGTAGCAGCATCAGACAAAGGGCTACTTTTAGCTGCAGGTTAAAGCAAAAGCAACCATGGAGAGTGTGCTTGGACACACACACACACACACACACACACACACACAAACGGAGAGTGTGCTGGGAGAGACAGTCACTTACGATCTTCTTCTTCTCTACTTTCAAGTCTTCTAGTTTGTCATCTGGAAGAAAGAAGCACAGAAGACTTGATTATTATTATTATTATTATTATTATTATTGCTATTTCAGGTGCTTCTTAAAGTGCTTTTAAGGGACTGAGAATCTTATCAAGGATAGACATGAGATTTTTAAGGAAAAGGACTCACTGTTTCTCTCTGTTCGCTTGGAAAACAGGAAGATCAGGAGTTTCCTCACAAACCACACTCTAGAGTGGGAAGAAAACACAGCATTCAAGTTTAATTTATGAAATTACCAAGAAAAGAATGAATGTCTTCCAAGTGTCAACAATGTCTGCAATGAATGCAAAAACATCTAGCCCAGTTCCTAGCTCCATATTCACAAGATTCATAACTGTCTATTGATTGACTGATAGATCTATATCAATCTATTGATTGACTGATTGATCCACAACGATCTATTGATTGACTGATTGATTCATACCGATTGAGAAACAAGTACAGAACTCCTTGAAGGAGTCCTAAGTTTTGTCAGGGACTGAAAAATATATCAGCCATTGGAATAAGACAGAGACATAGGGTATATAGTATACACCACGCGCACGCGCACACGCACACGCACACGCACTCGCACACGCACACGGCATACTCACAGCATGGGGAAGGCCAGCAACGGCAGTGCCATGACGATACGAGCGCCCCACTCGTCGGGCATGTAGCAGAAGTACACGCAGAAGCAGACGAACAGGTAGAGCACCGACGAGTAGAAGAGCAGGCGCCCCACCCAGAGCTTCTGCAGACGTTGGTTCTTCGCCCGGAACTCCTCCAGGTCCTTAATATCCTGCAACACAGAAGACAGACAGGTCTGTGTGTGTGTGTCACTGGTAATGTGTTGTGAGGTGTGTGTGTGTGTGTGTGTGTACTCCTCCAGGTCCTTAATATCCTGCAACACAAAAGACAGGTGTGTGTGTGTGTGTGTGTGTCACTGGTAATGTGTTTTGAGGTGTGTGTGTGTGTGTGTGTGTGTGTGTGTGTGTGTGTGAACTCCTCCAGGTCCTTAATATCCTGCAACACAGAAGACAGGTGTGTGTGTGTGTGTGTGTGTGTGTGTGTGTGTGTGTGTGTGTCACTGGTAATGTGTTGTTAGGGTGTGTGTGTGTGTGTGTGTGTGTGTGTGTGGGTTCTTTCGCCCGGAACTCCTCCAGGTCCTTAATATCCTGCAACAGCAGACAGGCAGGCAGGCAGGCAGGCAGGCAGGCCATGCATATGTACATATGAATGCCACAGTAACACTCCATGCAGCACTGCCACAGAGGATACTAGACTTGCATGTAAAGAGCACAATGTTTTGTATAAAGCCACGAATAGAACACTGTGGTGGCGGCATTAAGGCATCCGTCACAAATGATTGGTGACCGTAGTTCTTTATGCTGAGAAATAGTCAGGTAAGAGTGAACTCTGCTCATCACAGATAGAAAATCAATAATGCTGTGAACTAGTAACCGCAGGTGGCTTAAGCGATCAGAGGACCTTTGGTAACGAGACACAGGAGGTTCTGGCCCACATCCGATATGAGTCAGCACTACAGATGGCAGTTGGAAAGGCAGTTGGAAAGGCAGCCCTGCTCTGAAGGTGTAGAGCCAGAGCTCTCAGTGAGTGACTAAAGAAGGCCCTTTAAGGTCAGCCAAAATTCTTCACAGACAGACATGTGCACCTGTCAGTCCCACAGAGACAGAAAGAGTCAGAGGGAATAAGATTGATAAATACATAATGAATATGTAGGAAAGACAGTCTGAGTGGGTCAGGGGAAGAAAGAGTTACAAAGACAGGCAGCTTTGGTGAAATGCCATTTTGAAATGCCTACCTTGTCCAGGTTTTCTAAGACCTCCACCGTGGAAGGCTTTGCCTGATAAGGATATGTAAGTGTTAGTGTCGTCATATTGTGCATATATATTTCACAACTGAGGCACACCATGAATGCTGAAAGTTCACACCATTTAGTCTCAACACAAGAATGAACTAGTACCTTCCATCGTGACAGAACAGCTCCCATTGCTAAACACCTATCCTGCCTCTGAAGACCACTTCTTTGTCCAGGAGAAACAGAGTGAAATCCTCACCTGAAAATACGAATATGCTTATAACAACGCATGCGCTTCTGTTAAGGAACACACAATCAACCTGAACAATGAGATACAGGACGGGGTCAATGTCGAGTATTAGCAAGTTAGGGCAAGCCACTTAACCTAGCAAACAATTGAAAACGTCATAGCTAACAATAGTAACAGCTGATTCAATCACTTTGCCTCCGCTAATTATATCTCTGCAAAGACTGGCAACACCACGTTTTAGATCAATTGCCAGCCAACTTCACTGTACCAGTTCACTACTAGCTTACGTTACAGTGAGTTGTCAGGCATCAACAACTAACGATACACTATGTTGGTAGACGGCTGGCTCGCTAACATTATCAGAAGGCGTTCGTTAGCTCCCTACTATACCTTCAGAAGTCTATATACAATCTTAAAATGACGCTAATTCACATCTAAAAAACATCTGAGATTAACACATCACAAATTCAGCTACCCTTTGTTCAATTCAGATCCACACGAGTTCACCAATGCCAGTCCTTCCTAGCGCACTCTCTATACAGTTTTCCTTCAAAAGCAGAGACTCTACATTTGACGAGATTTCCTCCCCGGAAGATGACGTCTATTTTCCGGAAGCTTACAAAAAGCAATAGATTGCAGAACGTTGTTTGTCAGTGCGTAAACATATATCATATTTACAGAGAGTATACCATTTTATATGGTAGGGTGTGCAAATTGGTGTTTTAACACGAGACATTCTCGTACCACAAGAAAGAAAGACGTCGGAAGTTATAACCGATGACATTATGTGTGAATCAGTAATTGATTCGGTATGTCTTGACATGCATCATGTTGAGGTCAGGGAAAGCATCTGTCCCCACGAGTAGCGTTGACTTTAGTTGTCTGCAGTGTTTACAAGCTGAAATGGGTTCTGTGTGTGATTTAATATTATAATTGTACAGTACGTCCTTCACAATGTTTAGGTTTTTATCCCATCCGTTTGTTAGGGCAGGATTTAGCATCGCGAACCACAATGTTAGGCACTTCTCTGTATTCAGGTTCAGTGTCACAACCCCATTGCGATCAGTGCCTAGATCTAATTCATTGTGTTTGGGTACTACATGTCCAGTACAGTTCAAACAAACAGACGAACAACGGAGACAGTTTGCCGAATCAGTACAGCCAACGTTCCGTCGAAAGTCGCGGCATGGAACCGATGCGAGCGTGTCCTCTACGAGCCCTGAGCGCGACACTGAGCCCTCTCGTGCTTTTGGTGAGTACGCGCCCGAGTACGCCAACAGAACGAGATTCAACAAGTCCTCACCCCAGTACTTGGACCTGCAGTACAATGAGGGAGAGGAAGTAAAGCAGCGGCTTAAATTTAAATCTAGGACGGGACGGAGAAACACACCATACTGGTATTTTCTTCAGTTCAAGAAGCTAATCAAGCAGGACCAGGTAAAGTAGTTGTCAGCTGTTTCAGTGTGTCTGTAGGTAGAATGCTCAGTTTTTCTCTGGAGCCATTAAGGCCTATCCATTTGGCAGAAACAGAGTGTTCAAGTTGACCTTTTCATTCCTCCTGCTGTCTTGTATAGCTGCCTGAAGCGCTGCGCATGTTTGAGACGGAGATGCTGCAAGGAGAAAGACTTCAGCCCGAGGAGTACAACTACACGATCCTGATGGGAGGCTGTGGCCGGGTTGGATACATCAAGAAAGCCTTCAAGCTCTTTCATGATGTAGGATATTCTCACGTCCTCCGCTGTCTGCTCTGAAACGGAAATGCACACCGGCTAGTCCTCTCGACCAACTGCTGTTATGATCAGAATCAGAATCAGAATAGTATTTATTGCCAAGTAGGTTTACACCTACCTGGAATTTGCTCTGGTGTAGAGGTGCATACAGTGAACATACATACAATTGGTACTACACATAACATAAAACATAAAAACACACTAAGCACTTCACATGATAGAAGTACTTCAGATAAAACACAGTATTATAGGATACAATATATTAAAAAAATGTGTATAAAAAAGTAAATTAGTAGGTCAAATGCATAATGCAGGGCAGGAGTGTGAATGTGCAGTGTGCAATGTAGTGTGTGTTAACATAACACATGACAATGATGTTGCTAATGTGATGGATGTGATGTGAGAGAAGTTGTGATGTTGCTAATGTGATGGATGTGAGAGTAGTTGTGATGTTGCTAAGGTGATGGATGTGAGAGTAGTTGTGATGTTGCTAAGGTGATGGATGTGAGAGTTGTTGTGATGTTGCTAAGGTGATGGAGGTGAGAGTAGTTGTGATGTTGCTAAGGTGATGGATGTGAGAGTAGCTGTGATGTTGCTAATGTGATGGATGTGAGAGTAGTTGTGATGTTGCTAATGTGATGGATGTGAGATTAGCTGTGATGTTGCTAATGTGATGGATGTGAGATTAGCTGTGATGTTGCTAATGTGATGGATGTGAGATTAGCTGTGATGTTGCTAATGTGATGGATGTGAGAGTAGTTGTGATGTTGCTAATGTGATGGATGTGAGAGTAGTTGTGATGTTGCTAATGTGATGGAGGTGAGAGTAGCTGTGATGTTGCTAATGTGATGGAGGTGAGAGTAGCTGTGATGTTGCTAATGTGATGGATGTGAGAGTAGTTGTGATGTTGCTAATGTGATGGATGTGAGATTAGCTGTGATGTTGCTAAGGTGATGGAGGTGAGAGTAGTTGTGATGTTGCTAATGTGATGGATGTGAGATTAGCTGTGATGTTGCTAATGTGATGGATGTGAGAGTAGAGTAGTTGTGATGTATTTGTTCTATTTCCCACTCAGATGAAGAAGCGAGGCCTAGAGCCTACTGATGCCACATACACTGCCCTCTTCAACGCTTGTGCTGAGTCGCCATGGCAACGCTCAGCGCTGGAGCAGGCTCTGAAGCTGGAGCGAGAGCTGCGCCTGAAGAACATTCAGCTCAACTCCATTACCTATCATGCTCTGCTGAAGACGATGGCTCTCAGCGCTGACCTCCAAAGCAGTTTCCGCGTGTTTCGGGTATTGACCAAGGCCATGTTTTACCCTCATATGTAGACAGAATAATGAAGATGAATGAGTATCTGTCTGTAGAGGGAGGGCTAATACATGTTTTTTTTCCTCTCTCGCGCTCTGTGTGTGTGTGTGTGTGTGTGTGTGTGTGTGTGTTTGTGTGTGTGTGTGTGTGTGTGTGTGTGTGTGTGTGTGTGTGTGTGTGTGTGTGTGTGTGTGTGTGTGTGTGTGTGTGTGTGTAGGATATTCTGGAGACTGGACACCCTATCACACAAGAAACGTTTCATTACCTGCTGATGAGCTGTGTTAAAGACAAGACTGATGGCTTCCGACTTGCACTGCAGGTAACGTAAATAAATCGCTCACCTGTAGAAACAGACAAACCAATTACCAACAATCTACTCTCTCAAACCTAATAAACTGCATATGCACTTATGTAAACTACAGACACTGAATATATGTGATGACCTATAAGGCTGAATTAAGTTGGCTGAGTGCTTACAGCAGTATTACATATTTTTTAGGTTTGGCACCAGATGTTGAACTTGGGTATAAAACCGGACACCCAGAACTACAACATTTTACTGCGTGCCGCAAGGGACTGTGGGATTGGAGATGTCGCTGTGGCCTCTAAGTTACTTTTGAAAACTAAAAATGACCCCCCTCTCACACTTGGGCCCGGGAAGAGGGACCGCAGAGCCAAAACCAAAGAGAGATCTGGCCACAAGCCCCTGGACCTTGATGCTTTTGAAAGCCAGTTGTTTGTGGATACACGCTCACAGCAGGTCAACAAAGAGAGCGTGAAGTCGACTGAAGAACTCAAACAGAACAGAACAGAAAAGATGGACTCACACACACAACATGCCCAAAGACAGAACATACCAAGGACCCCTGACTCTCAGTTTGCTCTTCAGGTTCAAGACAGCAGTACGTCCATCTGCTCACCTGGTTCATCATCAGCTCCTCCCACGCTCCCACCAAACCTCCTGGATCCAGTCACAGGACGTTCTGACGTGGTTTCCCTGGGAACGGTGAACACTGCGTCTGATAGGCTGGCACTGATTGGCAGCATGGAGGGTTTCCTTGGCAACATGGCGGAGCAGGGGCTCCAGCCCTCCTTGAAGACTCTGACTCTCCTTGGTGACGTCATGGAGCCGGGCCGGCAGGCCGTGCAGAGCCTCCTCACGGTAGCCAGTGAGAACCAGCTCAAACTCGACCGCCCCTTCTTCAACACACTGATCAGAAGGACAGCTAACGCTGGCGACCTTCAGGGGGCAAAGGTCAGATGGACACCATTATTACTCATTTGGGTCACTGTTGTTTCACTGGTGGTGGAGTTATAGTAATAATAATAATAATAACATTTTATTTATACAGCACCTTTCATGCAAAAGAGTGCAGCTCAAAGTGGTGGACTTATACCACATGATGGCATTGGAGCTTGCATTAGAAATGTTCCTAAATTTTCCTCGGGATTAATAAAGTATCCATCTATCTATCTGTACTTTAACCCTCTTATCATAGCTGTAACGAGCTCGCTGTTCTTGTATCTCCTTTTCTCTGTCTTTATGTCTCTCTCTCTGTCTCTGTCCAATCCCTGTTTTATGTTTTTGTTTCTGTCTGTGTCATCTCTGTTCTCAGGCCATACTGGACCTGATGTCTGTTAGGAAAGTATCTCCAGACGTGCAGTCTTTCTGTAACGTGGCGCTTGCTTGCAACACAAAACACGAGGGACTACAGCTGCTCTCTGACATGGAGGTATGATGGGTGTGAGGGATGATTGGGAAATGTAGTCCGTGTCATGAATTCCTTAACTTGTTTGGATCCATAGAGGTCCCTGCTGCCCAGATATGGCAGCTGTGGTCTAAACGAAGCCTACATGAACACTTTTCCTGACAGTTGCTGGTTAGTTTACATGTCAATGACCCAGCGACAGATGAGGAGAAGGACAGATGTTTGATTCAACGGCTTATAGCGCAGCCCTGGCTATTTTTATGTTCCATATTTTGTGATGCTTGTTATGAAGCACTTGTATTTTAACAGTAAAAAATATAAACAAAGCAAGAGTACATACGTAGTAATGCCTTTATTTTTTGAATAAAAAGAATCAGTGAAATAGCCAGTAATCACCATTCATTCACTCTTACAGTGTGCCCCTAAGGTCGTTTTCATTGTTTTGTTCTCTCAAAGCATCTCTCTCTCTCTCTCTCTCTCTCATATGATGCATCTTGTGTTTGTTCCTATGCAGTCTTGTCGTATAGCACCGAACGCACACGTATACAGTGCTCTTATCAGACAAGCAAGCAGACGTCTAGACTACGTCTACCTGAAAGAGATCCTTGCATCCATGCAGGAGAAGCAGATTGCCCCGAATGAGGTCATTCTTAGACAGCTGGAGTTTGCTGCTCAGTATCCTCCTGCCTACGACAAGGTCAGTCTGACCACAGTGTACATTTTAATGTTCGCATATCTGCCTTCTCAATTTAAGCTCTCTCTTTACTTTGTTTTCCTCTTATGTTTACCTCTCAACTGACCTTTTTTCCTCTTCAGTATAAATCGAAGAATACCTATTTGGAGAAGATTGATGGTTTCCGTGGATACTACCAGGAGTGGCTACAGACAATGCCAGGACAGGAGACTCCTCATCCGTGGGAGAAGTTCCAGACCCTGGAAACTGCAACAGATGAAGACATTGGCTTAATAAATGTCCATAATGATAGAATTGGTCGTACTTAGCCTCGACCTTGTGCCTTCCAATTTGTCAATACTGTCTGATTGTAAATTATGTAAATATTTCATATTACTGGTACTGATAATAAAACTCATTTGAAACGAACGATATGCCTGGATTGTCTAGGAATAACGTTAACAACTTTCCTGAACCAACACAGACCAGACGTGATGACCTGCAGAAGGTAAAGCCTGTTTGACCGGATTACCACAATACGATTGGCTGTTCTGAACACATGCGCAGTAATCCTGAGGAAGCTATTCCATAGCATATAGCTAGCTAGGTGCATTTTGAGCATGCCCTTGTGCTCAAAGCTGTTACGACTTTGCATTGTATCATATATTTGAATTGTTCTTCTGACTTGCTTAAGAATACCCTTCATCATCATGTCCCTGGCAGCAGAGGCTTTCGTTTCGCAAATGGCAGGTAAAGCTACACGTAGGCTACTAAGAACGGGCATCCGTAGTACACGATAGCCATCGCTAGGTAGCTAGCTACGATGAGTTACTGACAGTTCAGGGCCTGAAGGTTGATTAAGCTAAAGGTCTACTATTTTGTTTATCGAGTTACAGCCAGTGAACGGAATTGCCATGTCGTTTTCTTTACAGTAATGGTGCATTCTTAATCCCCATGACATGTGTCTATGCTGGTTTGTAATTGCTCCCATTGACCAGAGCCCATCCCATTCAGTAGAAGCTGTCTGACAGCACTGGATAGAGGACGTTACAGTAACGTTAGCTGACTGGGTGTAAGCGGTCGTGATAACAAAGTTGTTCAGTCTATTCAGGAACTTTAATCAGACTGCTGCGCAATATCACCACGTCTAATACATTTAACATTTCTGAAGGTTAAACGTAAATTGAAGTGTTTATTCATTTATGTTACGTTAGCAAAAAAACGTCAAGGTCAATACCACTGAAATGTTTGGATTACTCTGCCGTTTTATGCATTGCATCTGTAAAATAACTGCTACTTTGCATATCCCTATACCACAACGTCATGCACCAGAATCTAGCATAACCTAAATCCTCTAAGGCAAAGCCGTCCTAGATGTGTGTAATAGCATGGCCCTACAGTAGGACCTATAGATCATTGCCCCGCAGTCTTTTTCTTCCCCAGTATAGCCTACGATTCACAGCTGTAGTCACGCTATGTGTGTGATGCCACGCTATGTAACTATACATACATACTCGCTAACGCATTCCTGCTTCACACAGCTGCAGAGCCCTGGCCTGAGAACGCAACGCTGTACCAGCCGCTCGGTGGTAAGTGTAGTGTATGGAGATACACATACGAATGAATTATTGTTTTATTACAGTGCATGAAATGCCCTGTATTGTTATTCCTAGGCTTCTTCTTCTTCTTCTTCTTCTTCTTCTTCTTATTACAGTGCATGAAATGCCCTGTATTGTTATTCCTAGGCTTCTTCTTCTTCTTCTTCTTATTCTTGTTACCTTTTTCTGAGATTAATTCAGCCCGAACCGCTTAACGTAGAAACTTCATTCAAACTTTGTCGCGTAGGTCTTGTAAAGGACACTTATGCTATGTATTTTTCACTTTTCTAAACGTTATACTTTTTAAGATATTAAATAAAAACGAATCTAAATTTTCCCATTGACTTACATTGGGCCATTATGACATCCTAATAGGGTCTTTAAACTGGCTTGCAACTGTGCTTCACTGACACCTGCGCCAAACCAAGGAACCTCTTCTCTGTCCCTCTCAATTTAACTGTAACTAGGAACATTAAGACACCTTCCATTCTCTACTTTTTTTCTCTCCATCTCTCCATCTTTCTCTCTATCAGAGGGATTGAGGCAGTCTACTTTCTCTCACACTCAATCTCTCTTCTTCACTCCATTTTTATCTCCTTTTTTCAATATTTTCACTCTCTTCTTTCCTTCTTCCACTCTTATTTCCTTCTTTCACTTTTCTTTCCTTTCTTCACTCTCCTTTCTTCTTTCCTTCTTTCACTCTTCTTTCCTTTTCTTCTTTCCTTCTTCAACTATTATTTCCTTCTTTCACTCTTCTTTCCTTTCTTCACTCTTCTTTCTTTTCTTCTTCCACTCTTCTTTCCTTTCTTCACTCTTCTTTCTTTTCTTCTTTCCTTCTTTCACTCTTCTTTCCTTCATCCTCTCTTCTCTCCTTTCTTCACTCTTCTATCCTTTCTTCTTTCCTTCTTCCACTCTTCTTTCCTTTCTTCTTTCCTTCTTTCACTCTTCTTTCTTTTCTTCTTCCTTTCCTAACTTTTGCATTTCATGCACTGGTATTTCCTTCAGGAAATGCATTTTCTAGTTCTTGTTACCTTTTTCTGCGATTAATTCAGCCCGAACCACTTAACGTAGAAACTTCATTCAAACTTTGTCGCGTAGGTCTTGTAAACGACACTTATGCTATGTATTTTTCACTTTTCTAAACTTTATACTTTTTAAGATATTAAAGAAAAACGAATATAAATTTCTCCCATTGACTTACATTGGGCCATTATGACATCATAATAGGGTCTTTAAACTGGCTTGCACCTGTGCTTTACTCTGCCGTGCTAAGGCAAAAGACCGTAACTTCAAGTTTGGTCAAAAATGAGTTTTTGACGTATTTGTAAAATATCAGCAGTAATTAAACAAATGTACTGATATTAAATGTACTACTAACATGCCATTATCAAATTAAAGCCAGTGACATCAGTATTTTGGTTGATTTCACGATGTATAGGCTACCGACAGTTAGCATACCAAGCTAGGTAGCATTACCATTAGAATTGCATGGCAGATATGCTAAGCTATCGGGCTATTCCCCCACCCAGTGCCTGTGGCTAGTCCGAAAAAGGTGCATCTAAATCGGGTAACTTCGCTTGGCGAGCGGGGGCATGTGGAGGGGGAAAATGGGCCTCATTCTCTATCGTTCTCTCTCTCTCTCTCTCTCACACACACACACACACACACACACACACACACACACACACACACACACACACACACCCCAATGGACTGACATAGATGTTTTATGTGTTTCATGTGACAATTCAAGTTCATTGTTTTATGTGCTTAATGTGATAATTCAATGGTGTGTGTGTGTGTGTGTGTGTGTGTGTGTGTGTGTGATAATCATTGTATTGGTAATTGTGATAAATGAAATAGTATTACTACTGATTAATTAATAGGGTCATTATTCCATTGTTATCATACCACTGAGCTTTAACATAGAAGTTACTGCCTTCTGCCTTAGTATGCTTCACTGACACCTGTGCCAAATCCAAAGAACCTCTTCTCTCTCTGTCCCTCTCAATTTAACTGTAACTAGGAACATTAAGACACAATCCATTCTCTATTTGTTTTTCTCTCCATCTCTCCATCTTTCTCTCTGTCAACTTTCTCTCACACTCAATCTCTCTTCTTCACTCCATTTTTATCTCCTTTTTTCAATATTTTCACTCTCTCTTTATCTCTTCATCCAGAGCCACTCTTGTTCACTCTTCTTTCCTTCTTCCACTCTTCTTTCCTTTCTTATTTTCTTCTTCCATTTTTCTTTCCTTCTTCCACTCTTCTTGCCTTTCTTTTTTCCTTCATCCACTCTTCTTTCCTTCTTCCACTTTTCTTTCCTTTCTTCACTCTTCTTTCCTTCTTACACTCTTCTTTCCTTTCTTCTTTCCTTCTTTCACTCTTCTTTCTTTCCTTATTTCCTTCTTCCACTCTTCTTTCCTTCCTTCACTCTTCTTTCCTTTCTTCTTTCATTATTTCACTCTTCTTTCTTTTCTTCTTTCCTTCTTCCACTCTTCTTTCCTTTCTTCACTCTTCTTTCTTTTCTTCTTTCCTTCTTTCACTCTTCTTTCCTTTCTTCTTTCCCTCTTCCACTCTTCTCTCCTTTCTTCACTCTTCTTTCCTTTTGTCTTTCCTTCTTCCACTCTTCTTGCCTTTCTTTTTTCCTTCATCCACTCTTCTTTCCTTCTTCCACTTTTCTTTCCTTTCTTCACTCTTCTTTCCTTCTTACACTCTTCTTTCCTTTCTTCTTTCCTTCTTTCACTCTTCTTTCTTTTCTTCTTCCTTTCTTAACCTTTGCATTTCATGCACTGGTATTTCCTTCAGGAAATGCATTTTCTAGTTTGGTATTAATGTGTTTACCATGACCTCTGACCTGTGTGTATAAATGCTTGCGCGCGATCCTGGAGCGCCCTCTTACTTCCTCACCACCAGTTGAACAGCACTGAGATATACATGTGATAAGCTTTGTTCCTTTTTACTGTGTTAGCAATAAAAAGCGGCAGATTCCAAAGAACCTGTTTTCGGAGTATAATACTTCATAGTAGATACACGACAGTAAGAAGTTAGAACACATAGTTGTGAAAGTCTGAGAATGAGGGAGTTTGAATTGTAAATATTTGTAAGGTAGGTGATGGCTCTATGCTTGTTTTGCAGATGAACAGATTCTTCTCTCAGACAACGCCTCTTCTCTGGCTGTCCAGGTAGGATGGAGTTCTCTCACTAACTGGAAGGATGTCAGTGATTTGCATTGTAATGTGTTTTTTGTTTTTACATACAGTCGCTGCGCTCTGATTAGATCTGTGTGTTTCTGTGTAAGGCCTACCTGAAGATGTCGCTCTGATGAGTGTGTGTTTCTGTCTTAGGCCTACCTGAAGATGTGCGCTCTGATGAGTGTGTGTTTCTGTCTTAGGCCTACCTGAAGATGTGCGCTCTGATGAGTGTGTGTTTCTGTCTTAGGCCTACCTGAAGATGTGTGCGCTGCCTGTGAGGGTGTCCTGTCGCGCAAACGCAGAGTTCATGTCCCCATCAGGTTAGCACCGCAGAGAACTAACTAAAATTGCTCTCTGTATGCTTTAATCTTCTTTTTTTTTTTTCTTTCTTTCTCTCTCTCTCTCTCTCTCTCTCTCTCTCCTGCATACATACACTCAAACTCTCACACTTGCCTGAAGGTTCTCTGATGGCCGCACACATGACTATCTCTGTGCTCTAAGACACAATTGTGTCTGTGTGTGCTGCCCTCTAATAATCCAAAGGTCCATAAACTGTTATGAGGAAAGCCTGAGCACCTCTCTAGCATGTCCTCCCTCATGCGCTGTGCTCTCCTGTCCTGTTCCTCCTGTAGGTAAGGTCCCCTTCATCCACGTGGGAAACCAGGTTGTGTCTGAGCTGGGGCCCATTGTCCAGTTTACCAAAGCTAAGGTAAGACCACACGTTTGTGTTTATCTGACCACATGTTTGTGTTCATCTGATCCGATCTGTTAGCTTCCACTGACTCCTCTCATCCTCTCCCCTCCCATCCTCTCTTCTCCTCTCCTCTCCTCTCCTCCTACCCTCTCCTCTCCTCTCCCAAACAAAAAATCCTAACTAACAACTCTTACTGAGACTGTTGTTTGTCTTGCTCCCTCTCTCTTTCTTTCTTTTGTTCTTTCTCTCTCTCTCTCTCTCTCTCTCTCTCTTTCTGTAGGGCCACTCCTTGAGTGACGGGCTGGATGACGTCCAGAGAGCTGAGATGAAGGCTTATATGGAGCTGGTGAACAACATGCTTCTCACTGCTGAGGTAAGAAACACTGTTATAACTGAACCTGCTCTGGCTACGAAATGTGAACGAGTCTGAGGTGTATTCAAAGATGCTTTCAAACTCAAAAGCATTATTTGTCAGCTGTTTCTGTTTGACTCTAAGACCACAGACCCACGTGTGTGTGTGTGTGTGTGTGTGGTTGAGTGAGTGTGTGAGTGAAGACTGACCTGACCCACGCCTGAACATGCTTGTGTTTGCGCTCCTTTCTTAGCTTTACATCCAATGGTGCGACGACTCAACTGCAGGAGAGGTAACTGTCAGGTCACCGTGCACACATAAAGCACTCCCATCATCTGTACAGCAGATCTTATTGTTCATTCACTCCGTGTGTGTGTGTTTGTGTGTGCGTGTGTGTCTGTCTGTCTGTCTGTCTGTGTCAGATTTCTCGGCCACGGTACAGCAGTCCATACTCCTGGCCTCTGAGCCACATACTGGCCTATCAGAAACAGTGGGAGGTGCGCCGGAAGATGAACGCCATCGGCTGGGCAGGAAAGAGTCTGGAGCAGGTCAGTCTTCACAGACACACACACACACACACCAGTTCAATACGCAGGGCAGGGAAGAGCCTGGAGCAGAGTCACAGCTCCTAAACTGCCAGTTCAATACGCATTCAGCTCCTAAACTACCATTTCAATACGCATTCAGCTCCTAAACTACCAGTTCAATTCGCATTCAGCTCCATACTACCAGTTCAATACGCATTCAGCTCCTAAACTACCAGTTCAATTCGCATTCAGCTCTATACTACCAGTTCAATACGCATTCAGCTCCTAAACTACCAGTTCAATACGCATTCAGCTCATGTAGTACCAGTTCAATATGCATTCATCTCATATAGTGCCAGTTCAATACTCATTCAGCTCCTAAACTACCAGTTCAATTCGCATTCAGCTCCATACTACCATTTCAATACGCATTCAGCTCCTAAACTACCAGTTCAATTCGCATTCAGCTCCATACTACCAGTTCAATACGCATTCAGCTCCTAAACTACCAGTTCAATTCGCATTCAGCTCTATACTACCAGTTCAATACGCATTCAGCTCCTAAACTACCAGTTCAATACGCATTCAGCTCATATAGTACCAGTTCAGTATGCATTCCTCTCATATAGTACCAGTTCAATATGCATTCATCTCATATAGTACCAGTTCAATATGCATTCATCTCAAATAGTACCAGTTCAATATGCATTCATCTCATATAGTACCAGTTCAATATGCATTCATCTCCTAAACTACCAGTTCAATACGCATTCAGCTCCTTAACTACCAGTTCAATACGCATTCAGCTCCTAAACTACCAGTTCAATACGCATTCAGCTCCTATACTACCAGTTCAATATGCATTCAGCTCCTAAACTATCAGTTCAATATGCATTCAGCTCCTATACTACCAGTTTAATACGTATTCAGCTCAATTAAACTCAGACCATTCCAGTTCAGTTAATTTCAATTTAGTTCATCAGGTGATATTCATTTTATGTTGGCACTGAACTGCTGAATCAAAACGTACGACTTTATTGCTGTGATTTTATTTCATACTTTCAGTTGAGTACAACCAGGTCATACTGGTTCAGTTCATTTCAGTTCAGTTCAATTCAGTTCATTGAGTTTTTATTATGTGTGTAATATAATGCAGAACTTGTTCAGTTCAATTAGGTCATTGGGTAATATAATGTGTGTAATATTATGCAGAACCAAAACTTAAATGCTTTGATGTTACAGTATTATTTGTTTAATGGTATTTTTTCCCCAATGGCTTCGAAGTAATTTTTTTTGATGGCTCATGCCATGTTGAGGGTCAGTTGATCTGTGTGTGATGTGAGGTGTGTGTTGGCGTTTTGTTTAGGTTTACGAGGATGTGAATCAGTGTTGTCAGGCACTTTCACAGAGACTCGGTACTCAGCTCTACTTCTTCAATAAACAGTAAGACACATGTCTTCCCACATACAGATATAAACATATAAGGACACACACACACACACACACACACACACACACTCTCTGATATATGACGCACTCCATATCAGGCCCAGAAGCCCTTTTGTTATTAATGGTATTGATTGGTATTAATGGTTATTGATGGGTATTGATCGTTTGTCTCTGTCTTCTAGGCCCACTGAGTTAGACGCTCTGGTGTTTGGTCACATCTTCACCATCTTGACCACTCGGTTGACCAGTGACGCGTTGGCGGAGCGTGTCAAGGGCTTCAGCAACCTGCTGTCCTTCTGCAAACGCATCGAGCAGACCTTCTTTGAAGAGGCCGACCAATCGGCAGCCTCCTCGCGCCATTCTAAAGGCCCCTCCCTCCTGTGAGGCCTGGCCTGCCTCCCAATGCTCCGAAATATCCACAACCTTTCCAGCCGCCGCCTCCTCCTCCTCCTCCTCCTTCCTCTACTCCTGCAACCACCTCCTCCTTGTTCTTCTCCTGCCTGGAATGCCATACACTGAAATCCCACAAAGACAACCATAGCGCTTTCTTGTTGTAAAAATGCTTGGATTTAAACAGATGTAATTCTTTGTTTGTTTTTCACTTGCTATGATTCCCCTCCTGTTGTATATGTAAATGGAAAGTGCCTACCATTATTAAAAGTACACATCAGCGGAAAGATCTCTTTCTATTCTCGTTCCCAAAATAGAAAATGTCTCAGCCTTGTGTTAGGTTGCTTTGGCTTCTGCCATGATAAAATAGGTCACGTCATAGACAAACAGCGCCTTCTGCTGGTACGTACTAGAACAGACATTGGCCACGGTGATGACGTTGGCCTATGGTGTGGAGGCAAGTTAAAGAAATATAACACAGCTGTCACTGTCTAAAATATTGGGATTTTATCCTATCACACGGTTTCTTCATAATATGCTATATTAATTGTTTTAACTTAAACTTTAGGGTAGGTTCGACCTTTTTAATTGATAGATGGAAACTCGACTTGATAAGAACACTTTGTCATACAACCAACATTTGGCCTAAAAGTTTTAGATTTGCAGGAGACTGGAAAAATTATAGTTGGCCGTTCCTGCCATATTCCCGCTCAGCTTTTAGTTGGAGCCTTGGAGTGTCTTTGGTTCCTCTGCGGCGGGTGCTCTGGAACCCATCAACCAACAGATAGTAAAAGTTTGAACTGTGAAGTCTCATTAATTGCCTCTGTTGCACAATGAGCACCGATGAAGCAACTAGGGGTTTTTAAATGATAGTTTGGCTATATTGCAGCAAGTTAAGCGGGCTAAGGCGGTCTCTACGCATACTTTTCTTGAAACAATCTGTTGCCCAAATGCTAGGCCTATAATTTTTATGAGTTTATTTCCTGGCGACCTCATGATTATTTTCATCTGCGATAAATTGCCTAGACATTCAGACGTATAGGCTTACTACCATCAGACATAGCAATTTACTTAAAGAAAAGGCAATAGTGGGCTACTTGGGTCGAACTGGTGTCAAAAGTTTGACTTGGTGACTCTTTTTTTCACACACAGTTAGTCGACCACTTCTAAAATTGGGTGCAGATCCCGTTAAACTGGATTCCACAGACGGGATCCGCTTCAGTCCTGCCAACCACAGATTGATCAAGCGCCTTTATGGCGAGGGTAACATTTCCCACTACGCATTCTGACAGGTACCTGACAAGAACGTCAGGCTCTCTCAACCTTTACCGAACTAGCGAGCCCCCATCTGCGCACCAAAGGGAGCCTTTCTCTCTGCTATGCGCGTCCACGAGTACGCGTGCACGGTTGGCAGCTCCACGTCGACATTCTTTGAGCAGCAGTGTGTTGCACCTCGCCAGCTCTGCACAGAAGCACCGAGGACGACCGACAAGAGCGATTCAACAGGATAAGACAAGACTACACCACGTCTGCATCGAACTCGATAGCGGCCTAGACTCGACTGAAACCACCTCGTACCTACGAATCCACGGCACGGGCTGCAGCTGGCTTCACAGCGCGCGGTCACCGGTACTACTGGAAGACAGGTACGACAGAGGTAAAAACCTACCATATGCTGCCAAATGAGAACTGTTCTCATCTCATTTCTGTCGGCTGGAAGTTGTAAGTTATTCTGTGTTAGTTGTTTCACAATAGAATTTGGTTTGTGGATGCATAGTTATCTCGTCTAATGTAGGCTATACGTATTTAGCTGAAAAGTTTGTAAAGGGCAAAGAGTTGGAATGCTGACAATCAGTGTCATATTCGGCAGACAGGGTAACATCTTTGAATTAAGTCCCAAACTACTCCATTTATAAAAGTAATAAAAGTAACTTGGAATTTCCAAGTGAACGGTTGTTTGTAACTTTAAGCAATATGCAACTAGGTCATAATTAGAAAAATGACTGAATCTGAAAACAGACACGTCAGCCTTGTTTGACGGATCGGCTGCTGCCTGCCTCCCCCCAAATTGTTAACCACACAGGCACAACCTTGAGGTCTGACACGTGTTAGTTTAGAGTTGGGATAACGATAAACATGCCAGTGTAGCCGGTAGAGTGCTTTCTGCGCTACATGAATGCCTCTGCACTCTGCTATGGCACAGGCCCCTGTTGAGTTTATTGAAGAAAGAGGCACAATCATTTATACAGTTCATCTTTTCGTAGGTATTTGCGTGAGCTAGTGTTTGTTTCAAATAGAAAATAAGTAGAAATAAATTAGAATTTTCGATTTTTTTACCTAAATTTCCCTCGGGATTAATAAAGTATCCATCTATCTTTTGCCTCCCCAGTCCTTTGTTTGTTCCCACCAGTACACATGAAACTCACAATTTCACAGAATCTTAACCATGTGTTTTTGTTTTTTCTTTGATTTCAGAGTGCCCATATGGGTGTTCAGACTGCAACATCTGGTCTACCCTGCTGTGTGTGTGTTTGTGTGTGTGTGTGTGTATGCGAGAGAGTGTGTGTTGAAGAGAGAGAAACTGACTCTCCAGGTAAAGTTCCGTGATCCACCCAGACTCTGTGTGTGTGTGTGTGTGTGTGTGTGTGTGTTGAAGAGAGAGAAACTGACTCTCCAGGTAAAGTTCTGTGATCCACCCAGACTCTGAGTGTGTGTAGTCAGTGCATTACAGAACTTTGCCTTGTGAGTCTCACCTCCTCC
Organism: Sprattus sprattus; assembly: GCF_963457725.1. Lineage (NCBI taxonomy): Eukaryota > Metazoa > Chordata > Actinopteri > Clupeiformes > Clupeidae > Sprattus > Sprattus sprattus. The sequence continues at coordinate 26,294,620 of NC_137922.1, read as the reverse complement.
AGCTCGCGGTTGGTTGTCGGGGGTGACAGACAGACGCTCGGTCCCGATCCCACATCTCTGCTGTTGCCAATTAAACTGCTTTCACCCAGCCTGCCTGTTGTCACTTGTCTTGTTGTCTGCATCCACTTCCTCTGAGGCTCACCTCTCTATCACTCGCTCCACATCCAACTCTCTTCCTCACACATCATGTCATGTCTGTGTTCCTCTTCACCTCCTCTTGCCTTGACACCTCCTCCGCGCTGCTTCATATATTCAGCTATTTGCCTTCTTCCATAGCCAGCTCTCGACTTCACCCTCAGACATGCTGAATCCCAAGTGCACCTTCATTAAATGATCATTATCTGGACCTATCCGTGTGTATCTATGAGCCCATGGCATTCGGTACCATAGGGTCAGACCCATTCCTGTTTCTGTAAACACTCCGTGTGAATATGTTCTCCCTATGTATATGTGATTTATGTATGTATGTCGGTGGGAGATGTATAAGTGTATACAGTACCAGTCAAGTGTTTTCTTTACTTTTATTATTTTCTACATTGTAAATGCATACTGAAGACATTTAAACTACGAAAGAACACAAATGAAATGGTGTACTAAACAAAAAAAAGTGTTATCTACCATGTAGAAAATAATAAAAGTAAAGAAAAAACTTCTCAAAAAATTAGAAGGTGAGTCCAAACTTTTGACTGGTACTGTATGTGTATAAGCTACTGGATGACCTAAATTTCCCTCAGGATTAATAAAGTACCCATCTATCTATGAGGTTAGAGGTGGGTCTTTGGCTGGGCAGGGTGGACTGAATTGGGTCAACCATGAATATCACTGGTCAAGAATACCTTCTTAGGAACTGCACTGGATCCATAACCCTCTAAGCTTTACTCAACTTGATGTTGTTCCAAATGTCAGTAGAACAATGTCATCCTGCAGTTCCTAAGAAGGACAGGTATGGAACTCTGCTTAGTCTGCAGAAAGGGTCAAATCTGTACACATATCTTTGCTGGTGACTGTAACTGTATTTTGCAAAATCCCTTAAATTAAGATTTTGCTTAAATCTTAATTGCTTAATTGACTAAATAAGCACCCAAATTTAATTCACCGAATCTGTTACCTACTTGACTTCAGCAATGCAGCTGGGGGTTCACTTACTTGCAAATATACTAAAACCATGTTTCATGTAGTTTTTTGGCCACTCACACAATTTCCAATAAACAAGTACATGCAATTGATAAACATAATCCTGACATTTCATTTATGGAAAATTGGTGATTAAAAAAAATGTAAAATCATGGTAGAACAACCGAAAACTCTTAACTGCTCAAGGGGTTCACATACTTTCAAGCGGCACTGTATGTGTTATTCTTTGTCATTGCTCTTCAGCTTTCAGCCTGGGGAATGTAAATGTTCAATTAGGCTCACAGCGCTGCAACACCTTACAGAGTATTTTGATGGTGTATCTGGGTGTTTATGGTGTTGATGGTGTATGTGGGGGTTGATGGTCTATCTGGGGGTTGATGGTGTATCTGGGTTAGGGTATTGATCAACCCACCCCCCCCCTTTCATACTCATGTTGGGTGAGGACATATGTCAGTAGCAGGAACAACAACAGATACACCTTGAAAAGATTTCAGACGCATTATCTTAAAATCAGACAAACACCCACCCAGTATTTCATCAGCCAGTAATATGCAACCCCGCGCTTTGCCCCATTTAACAGTACTGTTTGTACATGCCTGGAGTCCACTTTCCATCGCATTTTTGGAAGGAAATATTTTAGATGAATAAAAAAGGAAAATATTAGAACGTTTAATTAATGTAATGCTTCTGGGTAAGTCAATTAAGTCATGCAGACACAAAGATAGATAGACTGAAAGAGACAGAAAAGGAAAGAGTGGGACAGTTATGGAGAGCAAACAGAAAGAGTGAGACAGTTATGGAGTGCAAACAGAAAGAAATACAAGTAGACACAGGAATGGTGATAGACAGAGGTGTCAAGTAACGAAGTACAAATACTTCGTTACTGTACTTAGGTAGAATTTTTAGGTATTTTTTACTTTACTCGAGTATTTATTTTTCTGGCAACTTTTTACTTCTACTCTATACATTTTAACACAATTATCTGTACTTTCTACTCCTTACATTTTTAAATAAGGCTCGTTACTCTTGGTTCCGGTTTTGTTTTTAAAAGTTTAAAATGTGCGCCATCCAATACATTTCAATGGCGCCATCCAGATACTGATTTCGAGCGTAATTGGATGAAGCATAGAAACCCATAACACTCATTGGTTAGGGTTATCCATCTTCTTTACGCATGACGCAAAACAAGACAACGGAGGCGAACAAATAAGGGCTCAGATACACATACGCGTTTTTGTAAAAACGCGACGCTAGGAAATACATTGATTCCTATGGTACGGCGCGCTTTCACGCAAAGCGCCCCGTACCATAGGAATCAATGCATTTCCTAGCGTCGCGTTTTTACAAAAACGCGTATGTGTATCTGAGCCCTAATACAACGCGCGTCAATGGCAGTGTCAGAGAGAGATGGCAACTCTGGCGAGATGTCTGAAGGGTCTGAAGACGCAAGACAGTAGTGGCGATGGAGAACAGCAAAACCGTCCACATCCCTGGCCCTACCTCAAAGAATTGTTCGAAATCGTCGGGAGCAAAAAGGATCATGGAGAATGCGGTGCAAACTTTTCGAACCCAAGAATCACGTAGGAATTGCTAACAGCTAGTAGCATGCTAACATTAGATAGGTGGCTCAGACACCGTGCAAATCCTCAAGCATATTTTTCAGTTACAATAATGGGGTTTTTACATTATACAGTGTAACTCGGTAACTTTCTAAAAATCAAAGCAAAACAAATGAAGGGAACAAGTACAACAAGGCCATTACAGCTGTTTACAGTGCACTAAAAATACCCATGTATGTACCTGCCCCTTTTAATCTTTAAAGCTGAACTGTATCTATAGGCTATTCTTTCGCTTTGAATTTAAAAGCTTTAAAACACTATACAGTATATTTACTAACCCTCATTACAGATGATTAGCATTACATAATTGGTTTGTTATTGAATTGAAAGTGTTCCATGAAATAAATATGACATTTTGAGTCTTTTATTTGACTCCTGTCAAGCTTGAATTTCTGCCAGAATATGCGAAGACTATGAACCTAGTTGCAAAGGCCCTTGATGAGAGACGAATGTGCAAATGGGGTGAAGGGCTAGGCTACTTGAATTCCAATAAAGTTTGAGAAAAACATGCTCTTCCAGTTTGTTGTCTTTGACAGCATTATTATATTTTTGTATGACATTTTTTACCATGGCTTGGGCTCCATGTAGCACTCATCAGCTATTAAATTAAGCTTCTTTTTTCTTACAGTCGTGTCAATTATATTAAGTCCAACTAGTTTGTCTTTAAATGTTTTTTTTTCTTTTTTACTTTTATACTTTAAGTACATTTTAGAGCCGGTACTTTTTTACTTTTACTTGAGTAAAGAGGTTACGTCAATACTTCAACTTTTACCAGAGTATTTTTAAAATCCAGTATCAATACTTTTACTTAAGTAACGAATGTGTTTACTTTTGACACCACTGGTGATAGATATAAAGATAGAAAAGGGAGAAAGAAGTAAAGAATTGAGGGTGGCTAGATAGAGAGTGAAAAGGAGACAGAGACTGAAAGAGATAAAGATGCAGAGAAAGAAAGATGGATAAATAAAGTGGAAGGGAGATGAAGAGAGAAAGACAAGCAGAGGGAGAGAGAGAGAGAGAATGAGTGAAAGAGGGGATATACAGAAATACAAATGAGTTAAGAAAGATGAGAGAAGAGAGATGGTGAATTTTATAAAGTTATTTAGAAAGTGAGAAACAAAATTAAATAGATTTTCAAAACTTCACCCTCATTCGATTCCTTAGGATTTGCTACTGTCATTCAGAACAAATTGAGTACACGAAATTCGTTGAGTTTGTTTTAGTTGCAGTATGAAGTTGACCCACACTTCGGGTAACATTCTGATTTCGCTTGCTCATGTTATATTAACTTTGTGCAATAGGTGGCGCCATATCATAAAAGCGCAGCTCACAGCATTCAAAGTTACTCTTCAGACACTTGTTGATCATTCAGTTTGTTGTTGTCCAGTAGATGTTGGCATCAGCTGGCGGCGGTTGAAGCGGGACTCTTAAATCAAATATCGCGTTGCTAGTCTTTTGCCCACCTTACTGCAGATCAACCAGGCTATCTTTGTTCAAGGAATAAACTGCATTTTGCCTTCAAATTGGCAATATTATGAGTGTGTTATATGTGTCAATTCGATAAGTTAGCCAAGTAGGCGTTTCAAGCAAATCAAATCAGGTAGCCATAACTAGATAGGTCGCTAATGTTTGTTAACTGTAGCAAGCTAAGGAGATGTGTGCTTTTTAAGTTTTAGCAATAAGCCTTAAACCTGAACGTCCTTGATCTGGGTTTAGTAGGAGTCTGACTGATAGCTCAGTTCGCTAATCTTTACTCATGTAGTCACCGCACTGCTATCGAAGGACGTTAGGGTGAGAGATAGCAACTCCGGTAGCAACAGCTAACAAGCTAAGTTTACATTTCCATCTCGAATTGCTACACGTTCATTTAATAAAAATGCCACCCAAAAAACCCAGGGACCCGTCAGTGAATATTTCTAGCTCGCTCGAGTCTGAAGATTTTAGTTTGGAGACAACAGTACCCACTGAGGACATTTCCTCATCTGACGAGAGGAGCAAATCGAAGAAAATCACCAAACAAATCATTGAGCGAAAAGAGCTGCTTCACAACCTGCAGCTTTTGAAAATAGAGCTGTCACAGAAAAACCTCATTATTGATAACCTTAAAGTCGACCATTTGACTACGGTAAGACGAGTGTACCGCATAAAGGAACAATTAAAGGTATTTTAGGCTTGATATTCATATATTCATAGTCGTTATTTGTTCCATATTTTGTCATCAGACGGAGGAATTGGAGGAGCGACTGAATGACGCTTTACACCAGAAACAGCTGCTGGCCCTTCGGCTGGACAGCCAGCTCAAAATGCAACAAGATGACAACAGGTCTGACATGATTCTTTACTCCTCAATTTGTTCTTTGGCTTTAACAGTTCTGTTACAATTTATGAAAATTAGTAGTGATACACTTGGTTGGTGTTCAGAGAGGAAAATGATTCAGCTATGCTAAAAACTAAATTCTTGTAGATGAAGGGTCCTCATACAGTTTATAAGTAGTAGCTATGTTATTTGTGGTCCTGTCGCATACAATCGCCCTTAGCTCATAAAACACCTTTTTGGTTGTGTGTATTTATTTAAATTTGATTTATTAAATCATTTCAGTGTTATTACCTAGTTTTATCCTGCTTGCTGCAAATTTAAGACCCGTTTATGTTGTCTATCGGGTGTACTTTTCACTGTGTGGATGGGGTGACCAGTTGACCAGTTGACCAGTTCAGTTCAGTGGTCCTGACTGGAGTGTTTATGGCGCCCTCTGCTGTGTGATGCAGGAAGCACCAGGCTCTGCGGAAGCAGGAAATCGACGGCATCCTTCTGCGGCAGAAGCAGCTGGAGGAGACCAACCGGCAGCTGGGTGAGAAGGCCGGGGATGTGCGGCGCAGCCTCCGCGACTTGGAGCTCAGCGAGGAGCGCTACCTGGAGCTCAGGGAGCTGCCCGAGGACAGGCTCTCCATCTCGGAGTATGTGGCGGTAAGAGGACAGGCTCTCCATCTCGGAGTATGTGGCGGTAAGCAGACAGGCTCTCCATCTCGGAGTATGTGGCGGTAAGCAGACAGGCTCGCCATCTCAGAGTATGTGGCGGTAAGAGGACAGGCTCTCCATCTCGGAGTATGTGGCGGTAAGAGGACAGGCTCTCCATCTCGGAGTATGTGGCGGTAAGAGGACAGGCTCTCCATCTCGGAGTATGTGGCGGTAAGAGGACAGGCTCTCCATCTCGGAGTATGTGGCGGTAAGCAGACAGGCTCTCCATCTCGGAGTATGTGGCGGTAAGAGGACAGGCTCTCCATCTCGGAGTATGTGGCGGTAAGAGGACAGGCTCTCCATCTCGGAGTATGTGGCGGTAAGAGGACAGGCTCTCCATCTCGGAGTATGTGGCGGTAAGCAGACAGGCTCTCCATCTCGGAGTATGTGGCGGTAAGCAGCAACAGCAGCAACAGCAGCACACACAGCCAGACTAGCCGGGGGCACATTAGGACTGTATCCACTTCAGATTAAGGGCAGATCCACGTCAGACTAAAGACTATCCACGTCACACTAAAGCCAGATCCACGTCAGACTAAGGGCAGATCCACATAAGACTAAAGCCAGATTCACGTCAGACCAGGGCCAGTTTTGTGGCAAAGCCAGCTGCTGTTATGGTTAACATGTGCAAGGCAGGGATGGGGCAAGAGGCATGTAAGGGCTGAAACTCACTAAACGCGCTTCTGAAAACGTGACGGTAGCAAAACCATTCTTTCCTATCCTGGTGCGCATGAGGCTGTTTTGCCCGCCGAACTTTGCCAAGATGTTTTTGAAGCGTCTACGTTTTTAGAAACGCGTTTGGTGTGTTTCAGCCCTTAGAAAGCTCTCAGGCATGCAGTCAGATAATAGGAGTGAAGTAAAAGTGCCATTCGGAGAGGCCTGTGCAGAAGTGTGTGTGTGGCTCACCTGCTGCGTCTTTCCTTGGTGCAGGTGCGCTTCTATGAGGTGGTGACCCCTCTGAGGACCCTAGTGGCGGAGCTGCAGGGGAGGAAGAATGGCCTGTCTGATGACCTTGAGAGCCACAGGGGTCAGCTGAAGTCTCTCATGGAGGTATGGAGCACGTTCATCACCAGTCAGGCACAACGATGTGGAGGAATCTGGCCATGAGGAGCCATGAAAGTCATCATATTCCCTTCCCTCTTCCTGTCTCTACACCTCCTTTACATTCTCTTTCATCTCTCTCTTTTCTCATCTCTGTCTTATCTCTTCCCCCTCTCTCTCTCTCTCTCTCTCTCTCTCTCTCTCTTTTCTCATCTCTGTCTCATCTCTTCCCCTTCTCTCTCTCGCTCTCTCTCTCTCTTTTCTCATCTCTGTCTCATCTCTTCCCCTTCTCTCTGTCTTTCTCTCTCTCTTTCTCCCTCTGTCCTGTAGAGTTATGAGGAGGAGAGAAGGCTGCGTTCAGAGCTGGAGATCCGTAGTCAGCGCCTGACCTTGGAAGTGGCTGACACCAAGCAGCTCATCCAGGAGGGCGACTACAAGCGGGAGAACTATGACCGCGTCAGACGGTGAGAGCCCTAACCTGCCCTCCTGTGGTCAAACAGGGCACTGCCTTACATGGGGTACATGGGCGATTGGAAGTGTTCCTGTCTGCTTTTATTACTTTGGGGCTCCAGCAGTTCCAAGCATTCGGATTGAATCCGGGTGAAGTCAAGCATTGTTGCCTGATTAAATCAGGGGACAGCCTCGTGCATCGTTGTGCTCTCTTAGATAGATTAGATTAATAGTGTTTACTAAATTATTAGATATAAGAAGGAGATCTCAACTGCAGTTTGAATAGACATTCCAGATATCTAATCTTGAAAAGGAAGACTGTGAAATATTGAATTAGCGAGCAAATTCCCTGCAGTGGCCAGCAGGGGTCGCCATCGTGCTTCTTACGAGCCTGTCCGGGGCTGTGTCGTGCAGTCCTGTACACAGAGGGCTGTTGTGACTGGAGGTTTTTGCCTCGGTCTGGAAGTACACCTGACACACCTGTTCAGTCATATGGATCCGGAGTCGGGAGGGGTGTGGGGGTTCTCAGAGCTGGGTGCTCCTGGTCAGGTGTATAGATTAGTGCTGTGTTCAAGAGCACCCTGGGCAGATAGATTAATGCTGTGTTCAAGATGAGCAGGTGTATAGATTAGTGCTGTGTTCAAGAGCACCCTGGGCAGGTGTGTAGATTAGTGCTGTGTTCAAGAGCACCCTGAGCAGGTGTGTAGATTAGTGCTGTGTTCAAGATGGGCAGGTGTATATATTAGTGCTGTGTTCAAGAGCACCCTGAGCAGGTGTGTAGATTAGTGCTGTGTTCAAGATGGGCAGGTGTATAGATTAGTGCTGTGTTCAAGAGCACCCTGAGCAGGTGCCTTTTTACATTAACAGTCCCATGTATTCATAAGGCAGGGAAGTCTGTTCAGAGGCATGTACACGTGAGGGTTTTTGCATCTCAAGCAACAGTATATTAAATAGAAGCGACTGACAATTGGTGCTACTGTTTAGAATGTCGACCCACACTCATTCAAGTTGTGTAAAATGACAGATGTAGGATGTTAGGTTAAGTACCGTGAGACTTTTTCTGGCTCAGTAGTTTTAGCATTGGGTCCTGATGCTGTTGGTGTTGCTATGGTAGCACTCAGTGATGTCTGCCCGTCCTGCTCTGTCCGACCCCAGGGAGAGGGACACGTTTGAGACGGAAGCGAGGGAGCTGAGGAAGAGACTGGAGATCCTGGACCTCACACACTCCGCTCAGAGCAAGGAGAGGAACGACCTGCTCAAGGAGGTAAAACACACACACACAAACACATACTCCGCCTAGAGCAAGGAGAGGAAACGACCTGCTCAAGGAGGTAAAGCAGAGATGACAAAGGTTTGGGTATAAGAAGACACCCGTTGTTGACTACTTGACCTCTCCCCCTGATGTGATATCATCTGCGGTACTTAAACTGTCCCCCTGATTTGACATTATCTGAACGCTATTTCGTTTTATTGGTTGGTTTAGTAGCAGCATTAGGCGCTGAGCATAATCGATGCCTCGATATCCATGCAAACCAAATCAGGGCCCATGTTCACAAATCATTTGATCTTACCACTGAGAGTACTCCTAAGGCGCACTTAAGGTTTCCAATTTAAAGTTTTCTTGTAAATCCTCTTCACAAAGCTGAGACCTCCTGTTTACTAAAGGGACGTAAGAACTGTCTCCTGAGCTCAGAGGAAGACTCCATTGCTCTGGCTGACGTCAAGTCTCATGCACGAGCTTGTTTGCAACAACCTCTGTGATTGGCTGATGAGTGACAGCTCTGTGATTGGCTGATGAGTGACAGCTCTGTGCCAGTGAGTAGGCATGTGCTAAATGGCCTACCTTCAGCAAAGAACGATTCATAAATAAATAAATATTTGACAGGCTACAAATGAAATAATGAAAAATGATACACTGCCCACAGACTGAGAATCTTTGCACAGTTTTTAAAATGCATCCGTATGATGTCACGTTCGTGTAGACAGGAGCTAGTTTATTTATACAATAAAATGTTACATCCAATTTCGGCACTGAGTTTGTTGTTTTGGTTTGTTGAGTGGCGTATTGCATCCCCGCTCTATAATTCTTCCCTCTCTATTGAGACGGTAACTTTTAAGTAATTCTGCGTCTGCTTTCAAAAACATTCAAATGTGGCATGATAGAAACTGCAGTTTTCCGTTCGTTTGGGAGTTGGTCTCAGCGAGTCAGTGAGTCGACTAGTCTTTAGCTCTCCCAGACTCAAAAGACTTTGTGAATTACTCTGTCAAGACAATTAGGTAAAAAGTTTTTTCAAAGTTCAAAGAACTGACACAGCTGTTCTTCTTAGTTTTGGTTAGGAGCTTTTAGCCTCGGGATGTTTTGTGAATACAGCCTTAGGCCTTTGTTCAACACACACACACACACACACACACACACACACACACACACACACACACACACACACAAAGTATGCATTCCCATGGAGGTAAGATTAATGCAGAACAGAAATTACCTTCACTTCACTGTGTGTGTGTGTGTGTGTGTGTGTGTGTGTGTGTGTGTGTGTGTGTGTGTGTGTGCGTGTGTGTGCAGGGCTCGTCCCAGCAGCAGGCCCTCACACTGCTGCAGAAGGACAAGGAGTACCTGAACAGGCAGAACATGGAGCTGAACGTGCGCTGTGCCCACGCCGAGGACCGCCTGGAGCGCCTGCACTCACAGCTGGAGGACGCCAAGCGGGCACGCGAGGAGGCCTACGACAGATACCTCACCTCCAGGTCAGAGGGGCACGGGGCAGGGGAGAGGGGGGGCGGTCAGATACCTCACCTCAAGGTCAGAGAGGCACGGGGAAGGGGCAGGGGCAGGGGCAGGGGCAGGGGCGGGCAGATACCTCACCTCCAGGTCAGACTGGCACGGGGGAGAGGGAGGAGGGGGGCAGATACCTCACCTCCAGGTCAGAGGGGCAGGGGGGGGTTGTTAACATCTAGAGTTTATCTCAAACTCTGGTGAACAGGTGGGAGAGACAGCTGAACAGGTGGGTGAGTGGGTCTGCAGGTTTGTCTGGCCTGAGGGAGGCCTCTGCTCATCCGTTACCACTTCAGCTATTAGTGCAGGATTACAGGAGGCCTAGCAGGCTCAGAGTCTCCCCCCTCGTGCAGTGCACATGTGCTCAGTGGCGCCCCCTCAGGCAGTCAGGCTCAGTGTCGCCCCCTTCAGGCAGTCAGGCTCAGTGGCGCCCCCTCAGGCAGTGAACATGCTGACACGCAGTCGGGCTCAGTGGCGCCCCCCTCAGGCAGTCCACATGTGGGCATGCAGTTTATTTACCAACGTCTTATTGACGTCTGGGCCCCCCTAGGCCACTGCACACGCCGCCATTGTTGTTGACTTCTTTTATGCTGAGATGACACAGAACTACATCAATATTGAAATATTCTATTTAAGGTCTGTTTGATGCCCTGCTTTGGGGGAGGGGATGGAGAAGTGGCTGGAGTTGTGTTGTCTAGTTCTGGAGGAGCTAACACGCCTGATAACCTTAAGGTGTCATTACCGCAGAATTATCCCCAGCAGGGGGATCTCTGGAGGGGGTTAATGGGTTAAGGGGTTAATGGCTACAAATGCTGAACACTGGTGATTATCCTCATCTCATGCAGTTACTGTGAAAAAGAATTTACAGTTTTACACGAAGCAAATTATTTTGTTTCATGGTCATAGCCCTGTCCAACCATGTCTTGGTTGAGGATAGTCTGATAAACATTTTGGGATTGTCATGGCCCAAGAGTACTCCAAAATGTCTGTGGTCTTGCAGTGCGGATGTATACACATGCATCTGTGTCTCTCTCTCTCTCTCTCCCTCTCCCTCTGTCTCTCTCTCACTCTCACTCTCTCTCTCACACTCTCTCACTCTCACACTCTCTCTCTCTCACACTCTCTCTCTCTCTCACACTCTCTCTCTCTCTCTCTCTCTCTCTCTCTCACTTGTTTGTTTATATTTGCTCCTTTAGAACTGCTCCCTCCTAACCCTAAATAGCAGCAGCTAGCACCTACCTACCTTCAAATACTGTTGCTGCTAATATAATCAGATATGAAATAAACAAAATGCTCCTTTCATCAGCGAGTCTCCATTAGTATTCCCATGAAGCGTGATGCCAATGAGGGTGTGCATTTGCACTGTACCTCACTTTGGATAAAAGCGTCTGCTGAATGAAGGATAAGCATAAATGGTTTTAGTTTTCTCTTGACCCCGAACCAGTGCTTTGAAACCTGCATGCACATCTGCAGTCAACGCAACCTTTGGTGCGGCCTATCCCGGTGACTAAATGTGCGTCATGTGCGCGGCCCTGAATGTTACTGCATCAGTGGGGGTGTGCTTAAGACTTCACAGAGGGTTGCATGGGTGGGGGTGTGCTTAAGACTTCACACAGGGATGCCAGATCCTCCAGTGCCCCTCATGTTCATGTGAAACATACAAGGACAGTTGTGTGCTGACGTTTGGACACCCCTGGGCACATGACGTGAGTTTGGGTTTATTAGCTACTTGTTTAATGAAGCGGAGTGAAGACCCCTGCTGCATTAAACAGACGTTAAGAACACACCTGTCTTCAAATGTTCCTTGCAGTGTTCTGAAAAAGAACAGTTACTTTAAATGTAGCATGTACCCAGACTGCGATCTTCTCCAAAGCACTGTTTTCACCTGGAGCTCAGGTAGATAGTAGCCAGTGCAGTTTCCGGGAGCTGCAGCCTGACTCGGAGAACTCATGCCAGTCATGCCACAGTCTCTTCCAGGAAGACAATAAGGAGCGTTTTCATGTCAATTTTTAAGACGATGCTCTTAAGTGCCACTGGAATGCATGATGGGTAAGCAGTGTCTGTGTGTGTGCGTGTGTGCATGCGTGCGTTGTGTATGTGTGTGTGTGTTTGTCTGGGTGTGTGACTGTGTGTGTGTTTCTATAGGTGGGTTTGTGTGTGTGTGTGTGTGTATGTTTGTCTGTGTGTATATGTGTATGTTTGTCTGGGTGTGTATATGTGTGTGTATTAACCTCCTCTTCATCCTCTGTCTGTAGACACCACCATAAGACCGTAGTGTGTGTGTGTGAACAGTTACTTTAAATGTAGCATGTACCCAGACTGCGATCTTCTCCAAAGCACTGTTTTCACCTGGAGCTCAGGTAGATAGTAGCCAGTGCAGTTTCCGGGAGCTGCAGCCTGACTCGGAGAACTCAGTCCAGTCATGCTCTATCAGACAGGACCAGAGCCAGAGGCAATAAGGAGCGTTTTCACGTCATTCTTTAAGATGATTGTTCTCTTCCAGGAAGACAATAAGGAGCATTTTCATGTCAATATTTAAGACGATGTTTTCAGAAGTGTTTATTTATTTGTTGTGTACTTGTTTGTGCGGGCCACTGGAATGCATTCTCAGTAAGCAGTGTGTGTGTGTGTGTGTTCCACTTGGTTTTCTAGGAAGAGCAGTGTGGGCCCGGTACTGTTGGGAGTTGAATTATATTTTACTTTGTGTGTGTTTGCGTGCGTGCGTGTGTGCCTTAAACTTGTCTATATCTGCCATCTGTAGGGACCACTATAAGAGTGAATATGAGGGTAAGCTGCGGGACGAGCTGGAGCACATCCGCCAGAAGACCGGCCAGGAGATGGAGAGTCTGCAGCGCGCCTCTAAGGAGATGTATGAGCGGGAGAACCGGTGAGAGCGCCCCCTTCTGCCCTGGCATGTAACGCCGTCTCAGACAGCAAGCACCACAACAACCATTAGCACACACACATAGCAACACATAATATTCTGTTCATCCTCTGTTTAAGTGGGGCAGCTGTAGGGGTTTTATGGAGCACTCTCAGAGCTGAGCGAAGCGAGTGTGTGTGTGTGTGTGTGTGTGTGTGTGTGTGAGAGTGTGAGAGTGTGTGTGCTGACAGGCCCAGGCTGAGAGCCCATCTCTCCACAGGCATTTTAGTGTTGTGTGATGTGGTCAGTGGTGTGCCAAACACTGAGTATTATTCTAAAAACGGCCTATGCCTTGTGGCACAGGGGCAAGCGTTACCTGTTGGGGCCTGATGGTGTAATGATGTTTGTGCTGACTGGGATACAATGTGACCTCTGTTCTGATTGATATTGTGCTGACTGCAGCATTTTATTCAGTGAGACTGGTTCCTCCGGTGCTGGTGTAGGTTTGTCAACCGTCTTTTCTGACGAGTCATGCTGCTATAGGAGTGTGTGTGTGTGTGTGTGTGTGTGTGTGTGTGTGTGTGTGTGTGTGTGTGTGTGTGTGTGTGTGTGTGTGTGTGTGTGTGTGTGTGTGTGTGTGTGTGTGTGGTAGGTATGTCCCGTGTCTGTTCTGACGAGTCATGCTCGGAGCAGCTGTATGCCAATGACTCTTGGGTAATCTCTGCCTTCTGACTCTTCATGGATTTCCCTGTAGGGACAGGTGCCTCATTACATGCGTGTGTCTGTTTAATTGTCACTCATTTTTCTCCATTTTCTCTCTCACTATTTTTTTCTCTCTCTATCTTTCTCTCCCTGCCCCCATTTTTATCGTTCCTTATGTCACCTTTTTTGCTCTATCTGTCTATTTTTCTCTCTTACTCTCTTTCTCTGTTATCCTCTCTCTCTTCATCCCTTTTTCTCTCTCTCTGTCTTTCTCTTTCTCAGGAGTTTGCGTGAGATGAGGGACAGTGCTGTGCTGGAGAAGGAGAGGGCTGTGAACGCAGAGAAGGAGATGCAGGCCAAACACGACCAGCTGCTGGACCAGTGAGTGTCTCCCTTTCCTCTCACACCTGATTGCACCTGATCACACCTCATCACCTCTGATCCAGCCACCTCACTCACACCTGTTTGCTTGGTTTAACCTTATGTGTTGTGGTATGTAAGTAATATTAATGTTAATAGTTTGGAAGATAAAGAACTTGAACTTGAACCTCAGGTGGTTGATGGGAAAGCTTACCTGCTTACACCTCCATGACAGCAGCACAGACACCACCATGACATCATGCTCTTTGACATCACAGACACCTCCATGACATAGCAGCACAGACACCACCATGACATCATGCTCTTTGACCTCACAGACAACTCCATGACATAGCAGCACAGACACCACCATGACATCATGCTCTTTGACATCACAGACAACTCCATGACATAGCAGCACAGACACCACCATGACATAGTCATGGGTGCAAACTCGTCCAGCTCACTTTTTCTCGCACGCCCCCTTCATTGAGGCAGAGGATACATTCGCCTCCCCTTTGTGTTTTTTCCGACAGATCAGCAAGATTAAATAGCTTCTACACATACGTGAAATACATTACCTTTTATATGGATACAAACGACATATAATAAAAGTGTCTACAAATATTTCAGTGATGACTAACAATGAGAAAGCAAAAGGCATGCGCTCAACCCAGTGTGTGAGGGATGCCACAATCTGAGATGAGGTGCAGCTCGTCGCTGCCTGTCCTTGCGAGTTGCCTCTCTGTTTGAACAGGACATGTTCAAATTCAGCGATTTTGATTATAAAAATGATTAGAATCATACAAAAATTACATTTAAATCAGAGATCAGTAGATACATTTCAATCTTTATTTTATCTTATCCTTATGTTTTTTAACTTTTCAACTATTTGTTTTTAACTTTTCACTTTTCATGAGGCTCTGTCAAAGAGCATGATGTCATGGTGGTGTCTGTGCTGCTGTCATGGAGGTGTAAGCAGGTAAGCTTTCCCATCAACCACCTGAGGTTCAAGTTCAAGTTCTTTATCTTCCAAACTATTAACATTAATATTACTTACATACCACAACTCTGCCTCTCCTGACATGTGTATGTAATCTGGTTGGGTTGGCCTGTGCCCGTGCAACATTCAACTCAGGAATGTTTATGATTAAACTGCTACCAGAGCACAAAATTGGTAGCAATTTTCTTATACGTATATAAAATATATTCCCCGGGGAGCATGCCCCGGACCCTCCCAGGGGGTTTGCATCGTTGTCACCTTTTCCATCCCTGATGAGTTTGCAACCCTGCTGGTTGTCCTTAATTCTTTAACAATTCAAGTTTCTTTTTGAGTTTAAGTGTAGACTACTTTTACTGATTCAGATAGGTCATATAAGCCGTGTGTTTGTGTGTCTGTGTGTGGGTGTTTGTGTTTGTGTGTGTGTGCCCTGCCTCAAGTACTGGTGTGTGTTAGTGTGTGTGTGTGTTTGTGTGTGTGAGTGTGTGTGTGTTAGTGTGTGTGTGTGTTTGTGTGTTACTGTGTGTGTGTTACTGTGTGTGTGTGTTAGTGTGTGTGTGTGTGTGTGTGCTCTATGACCCTTTTACTGGATACTTACCCCCCCTACTTGCCTCCAGCGGCAAGTCTGGCAAAACGTACATTTTCATGGTCAGATAACATTATCGCTCGGCCAATGAGGTGATGACGTGGAGAAAATGTTAGCCTTACCAGTAGAGGAGATGTGTTGACCCACACACACACACACACACACACACACACACACACACACACACATACACACACACACACACACACACACACACATTGCTTTCAAAAGTGTGACCTGTTATTGGGCATTTAGATACAAATATCCCAATGACAAATGATACAGAATGTATAAATATCGGCCCTGATTATCCAATGACCTGATCATTGGTTGACCTTTGACCTCTGCAGTGTAGGTGTCCCTGTGCTATTCCAGAGAAACACGTACACGAATGTAACCATTCCAATGATCAGTGCTTGTGGGAGGATTTGGGTGGTTTTGAAACACTGCCGTGCGATCCTTATTATAAGGGCATTCCTCCCAGGATGCCTTCTGTTCTGAAGAGCAACAATAGATGTTTCTCTTAAGGAGATGACTTCTGCTCTCAAGAGCAACCATAGATAGATAGATAGATAGATAGATAGATAAACTTTTATTTATCCCATGAGGGAAATTCAATTGTCAAAGCTGCAGGGTAGTGTGAATAGGAATCAAGTATCTATATACATTATCATCAAAAATAAATGAATACAAATTTGAATAAGAAATAAAATAAATAAATAAAATAAATAGACAAATAGCAAATTAAAGACAAATTATATAAATATTATATAAAACCTATGTTTGATTGTGTTGGATGTGAAGTCTGATGGCTAGTTAATGTATACACTGAAGAGCAACCATAGATAGATAGATAAACTTTTCTTAATCCCGTGAGAGAAAATTCAATTGTCAAAGCAGCAGGGGATGACTTCCGCTGGTGCTTAAGTGTCTCCTCAGAGTCTACGAGTGAAATGACTCATCTCCAGAGGACGCCACCTTAATCATGAATTGTACGTCAGACCGGAAGGAGCTCCTGTCATTGGATGCCTGTTTTCACTTGCCTGTGTGAAACACACACACACCCGACTGACATGACATGTATAGGGGGAAAGGTTGAATGTAATTAGTGGATGTTCCTCTTTTAAATACACTGTAATGTTCACCACCCTCAAAGGTCCTGCAGAGGTGTTATCAAAGGCGGCTTGTCTGTAAAAAGACTGTAAAGGGAGTATTAACCCATTGGATTGACATGTGTGTAATTATGATAGGTAGGTGTGTGTGTGTGTGTGTGTGTGTGTGTGTGTGTGTGTAATTATGATAGGTGTCGCTTCTCTGCTAGGGCTGACTTGGCACGCAAGGTTGAGCAATTTTGCCTATCGTAAAGAATGTACGAAAAGACAGACAGCATTCTCTGTAATAGCCTTACCCAATCTTAATGGCGTCACATAAACATGCATGCACACACACACACACACACGCCCTCTGGGAAAAACGGCAGCAAGAGTCTCCAGGCTGTTCGCTAATTGAAACTTACCACAACAACGTTAAACATGCAGTAAACAAGCAACAGGGTTAAGTCTAGTTCATTTCATAGCATTGGTGCTATACTCAGGGTTAAGATGAGGTCATGTTATAGCATCAGCGCTATCGTCAGGGTTAAGACGAGGTCATGTTATAGCATCAGCGCAGTGGTGTAGTCCAGGGTATACGCAGGTGTACGGAGTATACCCACTTATTTTTCAGTCAGCATTCAGTATACCCACTTCACAGCAGGGCGTTTATCCTGTGCTGCATGGGCTGCTTAAAATAAATGAAGAGTATACCCACTTCTCCAGGGGCCACTACACCACTGCATCAGCGCTATACTCAGGGTTAAGATGAGTGTGTTTCATAGTGAGTGTGTAGATGTGGGAGCAGTGGTGTGTGTGTGTGTGGGTCATGCCTTTTTCATGTTGCACTGTTTTTGATTAACTTTCTCATGGCGGCGTTTACTGTCTGTTTAGTATGGAAAGCCAAAAATGACATAATTAAAAATAAATACATATGTAAAAATGTGAGTCATAAATAAATAAAATGACTAAAAATGCACCAAAGAAAAGCATTAGAAAAAATATATCATGCAGTTATGTGAATGGAAATGGAAAATGAGTCCTTTTTATTTACTGTTACATTTATTTACGCTTACATTAATTCCCAAATACATTTCTTCCTCCTTTTATTTTTCTATTTATTTACACATTTTTTACCGTACTATTTCCCGTACCGTATTTATTTCTTCTCGCGCCTTTTTACATTTCTTTCTCCTACATTTACATTTCTGGCTGTATTTATTTCTGTATTCATTCTTGTCTCGGTATGCAAATGAGGTGGGCTATCATTGGCCAGCGCACCGTCTCTCTCATTGGTCGAGCTGCTTACCCCAGTCTCCCCTAGCTCTGTATTCTTATAACCAAAGCTATGCAAGCTAACCAGCTAACTCACGTTAGTCACCTTCACACACACATATCACCTTCACACACACTATTCATACCCAAGCTGTCAACCTTAACGTATGAGGTTTATCGTTTTGCTTGCCATGGTTCAGTTAGTTTAGATAACGGAAGCTAAGCAGTGCACAGTTAGTTTAGCTAACGGAAGCTAACCAAGTTAAACAGTGCACCGTTAGTTTAGCTAATAGAAGCTAAGCAAGTTAACCACAACCAGTGCACATCAGCAGTTGAGATCCTTGTCCGCTCTCGTCAGCTCGGTTGTAACGTGAACTGCAGGACGTGATACATAGCTTTTGCAGAGCTTTGTCAACACAATATCCCCCCTAATGACAAGTGAGAAAAAAATCGCTGGATTTGTCACCCAAACCCATGAAATCAGGCCACACATAACGTGAGGATTGTAATAACTCTAAGGCAATGTGTGCAGCTCTTTAACTTTCTCAAAAAGTTGATAGATAGTCTCTTTATTGATCCCTCGTGGAAATGAACTGTCGTGCATCTACAATGAAAGTACTATACACCAGGGGCCGTATTCACAAAGAATCTTAGGGCTAAAAGTAGCTCATAAGTGGCGAATTTAGGAGAAACTCCTAAAAATAATGGGCGTGTCAGTCTTAAATTTAGGACTCCTATTTTTTTTTACTAAGAGCAATTCACAAAATATTTTATCCCTAAAAGTAGCACCTAAGTCTAGGACAGCTTAAAACTCCTCATGAGGACTCCTAAGTCACTAAGACCTATTCACAAAAAGTCTTAAAATGGCTGAAGCCAGACGTAACGTGTTGGAGACAATGAACGACTCTGAATTGTTGAGAAGATATCGTTTAAACCGTGAAGGCATCAACATTTTACTAGAATTAGTGCGGGATGCAATCACGTCTCCAACTATCCTAAACAACCCAATCAGTCCGGAAGTTAAATGTTTGATAACATTAAGATTTTTGGCTACGGGGAAAATGCAACTTTGCAACGCAGACGACTTCAGAATATCGCAATCATCAGTAAGCCTATTCATTCATCAAACAATCACCGCACTCTGTAGACCACACATTGTACAACAGTTTATTCGGTTCCCTATGGACAATCGCCTACTTCAAAGGATCAAGGTCAATTTCATGGCGTTTGCAGGAATGCCCGGTGTCGTGGGTGCCATCGATGGAACACACATTAAAATAATTGCTCCATCCAGAGATGAGGACGTCTTTGTAAACCGCAAAAAGGTACATTGAATTAATACACAGATAGTGTTTGATCCAAATTTCACAATCATGGATATTGTTGCGAAGTGGCCTGGATCTACTCACGATTCGCGCATTTTAATGGAGAGCGCGGTCTGCGCCAGCTTTTTGAGCGGCACCATGTACCTGCTGGATGCCACTTGTTGGGTGACAGTGGCAACCATGCAAGACATGGCTTTTGACACCCTTCCTCAATCCACAACCGGGAGCACAGTTGAACTACAACATGCAAGTATACGCATGAGGCCTATTTTGGTGACACAATACCTGTAGCTGCGACGGCTCTTTTAAAGTCCACTCCGCAATCTCCATCCTACATTGTGACTGGAGCGCATACCACCGCTTCTCGCGGTCATCGACAGAGCGACACACGGCAGGGAATGAAGCATTTATGTTAACACATATGTCCTCCCATGCCTCACGCTTCTTTTTTGTGGTCACCCCACAGCCAAATTTAGCTTTTATAACTCCCTTCCTCTCCAGCACACTCTGGGCCAACATGGACAGTTGGTCCTGGGACCAGTTCGACTTTCTCTTACGTCTCGCCCTCGTTTCGTCCATTATGACAGGAGGACTTAAAGAGCCGTATGGACTGATATTTGAAGTGTTTAAGGGCTGGAAATATGCCGATTACCTAATAGTTTGCAGGGAGCTTTAATTATTACTTCCTTGATTTCATGCAATTTCCGTGTTTTTTTCGGCAATTTCTCTTTCTCTAACGTGCAAAGCGTCATTCACGTTGGATGCACAAACTTGTCATCATGCGTGTGCATTCTGCTAAGTGCACTATCCATAACTATTTAATATGGCTTCATTTGAAGCCTAGGTTATTCTCTTATTTTCTGTTGATTTAGTGGGATCGTTAGGGGGATGTTAGGACTGAGTTTTGAATGAGAGCGCCTGTCAGCAACCAATCACCGTACGCACCGCTTCTAAACTCGTGCATGAGAATGGACGTCATCCATAGCAACGGAGTTTTTATCTTAAGCTTAGGAGTTGGTATTATCCTTAGTATGAGTAGGTCTCAGAGCCGTTGTGAATCACTTTTAAGAAATTACTCCTACGTAAAAGGTTTTAGCGCGAGTTAGGAGCACTCCTAGTGGTAAGATAAAAGGCTTTGTGAATACGGCCCCAAAGCTATAAAATGAGACGTTTGCGTCCCCTATTTTGTTGCTACATCCCACTGCACAACAGGTAGCGGGGATCTTCGTTTGAGTATGGCGTATTGTAGCGAGCGAGCAGGGTAAGAAATCTGGAGTCAAGGTCTCAGCCACATAGACATCCTATTACGCTCAGCCATCTCTGCGAAGCCTCGAAGCTCCCTCGCCACCATACTCCAAGTGATCGGTGGATTCATTACAAAAAAATTGTGATTCAAATTGCATCAAAATAGCTTTCAATCTCTTCCGATCTCTCCATACAGCTTCTCAGTTCTCACCAACACTTAGGCCAGAGGCCTAGCGAGACCAATGAGCGAAACAGTGCGCTGGCCAATGATAGCCCACCTCATTTGCATACTGAGACAAGAATGAATACGGAAATAAATGCAGCCAGAAATAAATGCAGCCAGAAATGTAAATGTAGGAGAAAGAAATGTAAAAAGGCGCGAGAAGAAATAAATACGGTACGGGAAATAGTACGGTAAAAAATGTGTAAATAAATAGAAAAATAAAAGGAGCAAGAAATGTATTTGGGAATAAATGTAAGCGTAAATAAATGTAACAGTAAATAAAAAGGACTAATTTTCCATTTCCATTCACATAACTGCATGATATATTTTTTCTAATGCTTTTCTTTGGTGCATTTTTAGTCATTTTGTTTATTTATGACTCACATTTTTACATATGTATTTATTTTTAATTATGTCATTTTTGGCTTTCCATAGTTTAGTGCCTAACATGGCATGGATAACACTTCACACCCTGCCTGAAGGTTTATGTATAGATATGTACTGAAAGAAACTCAAAATATTCAAGAAATCAATAGATACATTGGTGTTTTGTAAATATAAATTGATAGTGGATAAATAAATAGATAGGTGGATGTACTGAAAGAAATACAAATATTCAATAAATCAATAGATACATTGGTGTTTTTAAATCAATAAATAGGTCGATTTACATGGTAGTGGTGTTGGTTGTTGTTGTTTTTCTCTGGTGTCCTGAGGGGGGGTGGGGTTCGTCCCTCTACAGCCCCTCCCCCACACAGGTGCTTCCTAATCTAGAAATGTCCTTTCCTTCAGGCCCCTGGATGCTTGTGTCTCAGGTTCAACTATGATTCGCATTTTTATTTTTTTATTTTTTTTCCTTTCCCTATTCAACTTTCCCTATTCAACTTGGCAAATCACAACTCGGGCAAAAGTAAAAGAAAATGACGCCGTTGTGCTGTTTTTGCGCTGACTCTGTCAACAATAATCAAGTAAAAAAACAAGAAGACGACATTGATCAAGTCAAGGTTGTACGAGTAGAGTCCCAATCCCCCCCCACTAAGGGGCTGCAACCTTATTTGCCCAAAGGCCTCTGGAGCCTGACTGCTGGCCACATGGCTACCATTCCTCCTGATCTCACACAAACACACACGCGCGCTACCATTCCTCCAGATCTAGCGAGAACAGTTGTTACACATACCTCACATTTCTCCTGCTCTAGAGGGGGGGGGGGGGGGGGGGGGGGGGGGGAGAATCAGAGACGTTACCACACACACTTATAGACAGATGCTGCATGAAGCCCCCTCCCCCCTCAAAAGCCCTGCCTTACCCATGCCTCTATTTTAGGAGTGAGAGCGAGAGAGCGAGAGAGCTAGAGAGAGAGAGAGAGAGAGAGAGAGATAAACACACAAAAACAGGAACATTGCCACAGGCCAGATGACCATAGAAAAGAAGAATATTCCAGAGTAGTTCTGAACCCCGACATTGTCTTTGTTGGAGGTCAGAACTGGTCTAGAGTATGTTAAAGGGCCACAGTGTTACAGGAGGTAGAGGAGGTAGAGGAGTTGTTTAGTGATCAGAAGGTTGCTAGTTTGATTCCCCACTCCTCCTTAACAAGTGTGTAAGTGTCCTTAAACAAGACACTAAACCCCTAAAAACTGCTCCTGATGTATAAATGCAGTTTCCTTTTACGTCGCTTTGGATAAAAGCGCCTGCTAAATGTGAAAATGTTAAGGATGTACAGTAGATTTACAGTTAAAACGTCGATGTACGAAACATTCATAGTTCAAAACGTAATGAGACATATCACAGGGAACATTTTGCTCATGATGGAGTAGCTCTGTTTGTCAGGAAGGTTTAGTTTTGGAAAATGCTGGAGAATTCTTTTGAGTTTAGTATGGTTTTAAAAAATGCAATCATGACATCACAACCCTAAAACCCAACACAAACAAACATACACACACACACACACACACACACACACACACACACACACACACACACACTTTCTCAAGTCAAGCACAAGCAGTTCTCTCACTCCCACGCCCACAAACCCTGGGCTAATATGCAAAAGACTTCTCAGGAACTAGAATGCGCTTCCTAACTAGATGCGTGGTTCCTGTGGTTAGGAAGTTCATGCCAGTGATGCGTATCCGTAGGTGCTGTGGAGAGGAAGTCTATGCCAATGATCTTAACTTTGGTGCTGTGGTAGTCATGCCAACGATCCTAACCCATAGGTGCTGTGGAGAGGATGGTGCCCAATCTTGCCCATGTTGTTGGATGCGAATGCCAAAGCAATGAGAAACCCTGATTGTGCTGGTGATTTGCATATACAGTGCTGATTGAAAGTATGTGAACCCCTTGAGGAGGTTAGAGTTTTCTGTTGTTTAGCCATGATTTTTCTATTTTATCATTACCATATATTTTCCATATATGAAATGACAGGTTTATGTTTATCAATTGCATGTACTTGTTTAGAGGGAATTGTGTGAGTAGCCAAAAAACTACATGAAACATGGAATAAGTGTATGTGCAATTGATAAACATAAACCTGACATATCTTACATGGAAAACTGGTGATGATAAAATAGGAAAATCATGGTAAAACAACAGAAAACTCTAAACTGCTCAAGGGGTTCACGTACTTTCAAGCAGCACTATATACAGTGCCTTGCATAAGTATTCACCCCCTTGGATGTTTTACCCATCATCATGGTCAATATAAGTTTGCTTTTTGGACAAAAAATCACAAAAAAGCCCTCTTTAATGTCAAAGTGAAAACAGATTTCTACACAGTTATGTAAATTAAATACAAAATATGTAATGAAAATAAGTGATTGCATAAGTATTCACCCCCTTTAAAATAGACTGACCTAATTCAACAGAGGTCCAGCCAATTGGTGCTAGAAGTCTCACAATTAGTGAAATGGGGATCAGTGTGCAGTGAATGTGTCTCAAGTGATTGTAGTATAAGGACACCTGTGTCTGGAAGGTCCATTCACTGGTCAGTATTCAGTAATCAGTATTCCTGGCTATTGTTACATCATGAAGACCCAAGATCACTAAAAAAAAATGTCAAGGCACTAAACATCCCCTGGAATTCTGTTCAATCCATCATCAAGAAATGGATGGATTATGGCACATGTGTAAATCTGCCTAGATCAGGCCGTCCTCCCAAACTGAGTGACCGTGCAAGAAGGAGACTAGTAAGAGAGGCCACCAATAGACCTATGACTACTCTGAAGGAGTTTCAAGCTTCAGCAGTTGAGATTGGAGAAACTCTGCATACAACAACTGTTGCCTGGGTTCTTCACCAATCAAAGCTTTATGGAAGAGAGCCACTGTTGAAAAAAAGTATCGACTACAGTTCGCCAAAAGGCATGTGGGAGTGTCCATGGTCAAGTGGAAGAAGGTTATGTGGTTTGATGAGACCAAAGTGGACCATGTTTTCAACAGTGGCTCTCTTCCATGAAGCTTTGATTTCAATAATTGTGAGACTTCTAGCACCAATTGGCTGGACCTCTGTTGAATTAGGGCAGTCTATTTAAAGGGGGTGAATACTTACGCAATCACTTATTTTCATTCCCTATTTTTATTTAATTTACATAACTGTGTAGAAATCCGTTTTCACTTTGACATTAAAGAGGGCTATTTTGTGATTTTTTTTTTCTCCAAAAAGCCACCTTATATTGACCATGACTGATTTATGAAAGCAATATAAGGGTAAAACATCCAAGGGGGTGAATACTTATGCAAGGCACTGTATATATATTTATATCTGTGGAGATTGATGGTTGGATGCATTCCAGAGTGTTTCAGTTCTCCTGTAACGCTCTCCTCTCCTTCCGTTTGCCTGGCGTTCGCTGACACAGCAGATAGTGGAATTGTCATTAGATCGTTCCTATTGGTGAATTTTTTCGGTTCTTCTTTCAGTACATCCTTGGTTTCCAGAGAAAGTGTTTTTTTTTTCAACAGTGGTGTCAGGTTCACCCAGCGGTGGTAGCATACTGCCCCGAAGGGTTTACCTGTCAGGTGTATGCAAACTCTTCCCTCAGGTGATGTGTGCTTGTGTCAGGCTCGCGCACGTCACACGCCCCCAGCCCTGATGTCACACACCTCCAGGTCAGAGGGGGTGAGACTTCCTGTCCCGTCCCGTAGCCACATCCCTCCAGGAGTGGTTGGTTCCTTCCACTGAGCAGGTTTCACGGAGTGGAAGGAGGCATTAGAGACTCCTGTCTGGAGTTTAGGAGGCATAAGAGACTCCTGTCTGGAGTTTAGGAGGCATTAGAGACTCCTGTCTGGAGTTTAGGAGGCATAAGAGACTCCTGTCTGGAGTTTAGGAGGCATTAGAGACTCCTGTCTGGAGTTCAGGTGGCATTAGAGACTCCTGTCTGGAGTTTAGGAGGCATTAGAGACTCCTGTCTGGAGTTTAGGAGGCATTAGAGACTCCTGTCTGGAGTTAAGGAGGCATTAGAGACTCCTGTCTGGAGTTCAGGAGGCAATAGAGACTCCTGTCTGGAGTTTAGGAGTGGTTTGTTTGAGGCGTTAATGGAGGACCACTGACTCCTGCTGACTGGACTTTAGACTGGAGCTTTTCTCAGGAGAATAAATAACACATCTTCTACAGCCTCGGTTCCCAAACTGGGGTTACGCAAAGTGGTTTAGGGGGTATGTGGGAGAACATTTGATTTGCGTTTTCAAAGTGAAAAAGGCCCATTACATCTTGAGACTGAGCTATAAATAGACACAAAATCTTTAATAGTCTGTATAGCCAAGTCGCAGTGCCAAAAATACTCATGTATACCCATGTTCATCAAAATAATTACACTGCCAAAAATATCTACAAGTATAGAGCCAACGATTTTCCGTGATAACAAAAAAAGAACGGAATTCGCAAGATGTACCCTTTTGAATTGAACTTTCAGACGGAAACCGGAATTCATTTTGTGCATCAAAATCGCCTAAATTCCCCTATATTTTGCCCTGCAAGACTGTATTTCTTTCAAATAAACACAACAATGATCGCAACGATGAACAAACATTAATTCAAATCAAAACCACTGAGAAAATGTCACGTCTGCGCTGAATTCCGCTCCGGCCACGCCCCCCTGTTCAACTGTTGATGCACACACACCTCCCTACGTCCGTCCGTCACATTTATTTGCTCATCTTCCCAATCGCCTGCAAATCATGATTTTTTTTGTCTTTTGTCTGTCGATGGCTGGCCAACAACAATCTAAGAAGGTTTGGGTCACTTGTGGCACATAATATTCACTCATTTTAAGCCATAAATCTACCTCAGGGTGAACAAAATGATTAGAAACGGAATCAAACGGAATTCACCAAAATGTGTAAAGGAAAACTCTTTTTTTTTTACGTAGCTGGAGATTGAATGTCTGAAGGGTTACGGGACTGTTGAAAGTTTGGGAACCACTGTTCTACAGTATTCTTTAATGAGGTATCAGATTAAGCCATATGTCACTAACCTCCCACCTCCCTCTACCTATATCCGTCCCTGTCTCTCTCCCTATTTCCGTCTCTGTTTCTCTCTCTCCCTATGTCCATGCATGTCTCTCTCTCTCTCTCTCTCTCGCTCTATGTCTGTCTCTCTCTATGTCTCTCTCTCTCTATGTCTGTCTCTCTCTCTCCCTATATCCGTCTCTCTCTCCCTCTCTCCCTATATCCATCTCTGTCTCTCTCTCTCCCTCTGTCCATCTCTGTCTCTCTCTCTCCCTATATCCATCTCAAATTCAAATTCAAATTCAAATGAGCTTTATTAGCATGACAAATATTGTTTGCATTGCTAAAGCAGAGCATTGTAACACCCACCAACGTAATAACTTCCCACCAACGTAATAACCCTGCCAACGTAATAAAAAAGTGTGCATTTTAGACGTAATAGCCCGGCCAACGTAATCATTTCCTGCCAACGTAATAATTCTTGCCTCCTACCAACGTAATACACAGCTTCCTGCCAACGTAATAAGTATTACATTGGCAGGAAATGATTACGTTGGTGGGAAGTGTAACACCCACCAACGTAATAACTTCCCACCAACGTAATAACCCTGCCAACGTAATAAAAAAGTGTGCATTTTAGACGTAATAGCCCGGCCAACGTAATAATTTCCTGCCAACGTAATAATTCTTGCCTCCTGCCAACGTAATACACAGCTTCCTGCCAACGTAATAAGTATTACATTGGCAGGAAATTATTACGTTGGTGGGAAGTGTAACACCCACCAATGTAATAACTTCCCACCAACGTAATAACCCTGCCAACATAATAAAAACGTGTGCATTTCAGATGTAATAGCTTGACCAAGCTTGAGAAGTCTTACATTTTGTTACATTTTGTCCCACCAATGTAATACATTTGATCATTTGCTTGATAGATTCCACTGGGCAGTAAGCTCTTATTTGTATTGAAGACTTTGTTCCCAATGACATTCTCATCTCTTGTCTGACACATTTAATTATACAGTTTTGAACAATAATACAAAGAAATAGTGATGGCAACAAAGTTAACTTAGATGGCAACAAAGTCTACATGCAAATGCAACCCTAATTCAGGGCCCTGTTTCTCGACAGGTTAGTTGCTAACTAAGTTAGCAACTTACTTGGCTGCAATGCAATGTCCCTTTGGCAACTTACTAAGTTGCTACTTAGTTAGCAACTAACCTGTCGAGAAACAGGGCCCAGTTAATGAATAAAAGTATTTTGATTCGTTTGTGCGTCGTTTGTGCACGATTGTGCAGGCAAAATGAGCGTTTGTGCACAAACCGTCTTTAAGATATTTAACTTTTAGGACTTAACATAAATAAAATGACAAAACCAAACAAAGTGACATACAAATGGTTTGTGCACAAACGTTAATTTTACCCACACACACATGCACAAACAATTCCAAGCATTTTTGAGTCATTTGGATGTTGACGGGGTGCTGCGTCACCTACTTCCAAAAAATTAAAAGTTAAATTATATAAAAACGGTTTGTGCACAAACGTTAATTTTGCCTGCACAATCGTGCACAAACGAAGCACAAACGATTCCAACCATTTTCGAGTCATTTGGATGTTGAGGGGGTGCTGAGTAGCCTATGGTCAATTAAGGTCACAAAGTTAAATAGGCTATCTTAAAGACGGTTTGTGCACAAACGCTCATTTTGCCTGCACAATCGAAGGCCTACCAGAAAACAGTGGAAAAGAGGCATATATCTGTATGGTTAAATGTGTCAGATAAGAGATGAGAATCCTGACATGTCTTTGCCCCTTCAATACAAATAAAAACTTACTACCCAGTGGAATCTATTAGGCAAATGATCAAATGTATTACATTGGTGGGACAAAATGTAACAAAATATAAGACTTCTCAAGCTTGGCCGGACCATAACATCTGAAATGCACACTTTTTTTTATAACGTTGGCAGGATTTTTACGTTGGTGGGAAGTTATTACGTTGGTGGGTGTTACACTTCCCACCAACGTAATAATTTCCTGCCAACGTAATAAGTATTACGCTGGCAGGAAGCTGTGTATTACGTTGGCAGGAGGCAAGAATTATTACGTTGGCAGGAAATTATTACGTTGGCCGGGCTATTACGTCTGAAATGCACACTTTTTTATTACGTTGGCAGGGTTATTACGTTGGTGGGAAGTTATTACGTTGGTGGGTGTTACAGAGCATAGACATACATTTACACATATCAACAAACAAACGTGTGTGTGTGTGTGTGTCTGTGTGTGTGTGTCTGTGTGTCTGTGTGTGTGTGTGTGTGTGTGTGTGTGTGTGTGTGTGTGTGTGTGTGCGTGTGTGTGACTGTGTGTGTGTGTGTGTGTGTGTGACTGTGGGTGTGTGTGTGTGCGTGTGTGTGTGTGTGTGTGTGTAGAGCTTCACAGATTATAATCGCTGTCCCTTGCCTGATGGCATTCATAGACATACAGCAAGACCTGCTGTCTGTCCCTGCTGTCCAAGCAAGATTGACACCATTTCCCGTTCCTCTAGATTTTGGAAGCCTGGGATTAGGCTCGTAAACCTGTCAAAGTATGACTTCCTTATATTATTGAATTTCTCACAGTGAAGAAGAAAGTGCACCTCTGTCTCGACCTCACCTGTTACGCAGTGACCACATATTCGTTGCTCTCTTGGCAGCCAGGATTTTCTTTGTCTGCCTTTTTCTATGGCAAGATAGTGGTCACTTAGTCTGTATTTGGTCAGGATCTGTCTTTGCTTTATAACTCTAACAGTAAAGAGATATTCTTCCAATTGGTATTCTGATTTTCTGGACCGGTAACATTCTAATTTGCTTTGTTTTTTTGTCTCCTTGTAGAACCTGATAATGTAATAATTTCCCGATAATGTAATAACTCCCGATAATGTAATACAAATTCCTTCATAAGTCCCTAAAACATGTAATAAAACCTGATAATGTAATAATACCCCGATAATGTAATAAAGTGCATTTCCGAATAATTTTGCAGAACCTGATAATGTAATAATTACCTGATATTGTAATAACTTTGGTTGGTGCTGTAGCATCAGGTCTCCAGTTTCAGAGGTCCAAACAGTGAAGCTGTCCAGAGACCTGCTGCTTCACTATTAGCAGATACAGTATATATTTTATATGATTGCAAATGCCCAATTTTTACAATGGTGAAAGGGATATTCAGTGGTAATCAACTAATAGAGAAAAAATAAGAACATTTTGGTATGTTATAGACCGGCAGCTAATGGGCACATAGAACATTGAGTTTCTAAGTCCTCATTGATCATCAATAGATGACATTTCGCTATTTGATTTATATAAAATTCTCTTTTGATTTTGTGTGGCAATGTCCCTTAAAAATTACACTGTACCAGGCCAATCAAATCGTCTTTTGTCATTCGTCAGTCGCTCGGATTGGTTGTAGCGCCATTCCTATTGCGTGGCATTGCGTGCAGAGGCAACTTAACAGACAACCGTTAATCCCGCCCACACTGAAAATCGTGTTGTGCCAGACCCTTGTACAGCTTCTTGCTGTACAGGTTTGGCTTGCGAGGCTAAAGGCCTATACAATTG
>NC_137922.1:26257374-26259874 GCF_963457725.1 Sprattus sprattus | reverse complement strand
GGGAGAAATTTATATTTGTTTTTCTTTAATATCTTAAAAAGTATAAAGTTTAGAAAAGTGAAAAATACATAGCATAAGTGTCGTTTACAAGACCTACGCGTCAAAGTTTGAATGAAGTTTCTACGTTAAGCGGTTCGGGCTGAATTAATCGCAGAAAAAGGTAACAAGAATAAGAAGAAGAAGAAGAAGAAGAAGCCTAGGAATAACAATACAGGGCATTTCATGCACTGTAAATATTGTCATTTAGAACATTTATTTGCAGAAAAATGACAATTGGTCAAAATAGCAAAAAAGATGCAGTGTCTTCAGATCTCGAATAATGCAAAGAAAACAAGCTCATATTCATTTTTAAACTACACAATACTAATGCTTTAACTTAGGAAGAGTTCAGAAATCAATATTTGGTGGAATAACCTTGATTTAAAATCACAACTTTCATGTGTCTTGGCATGCTCTCCACCAGTCTTTCACATTGCCGTTGTGTGACTTTATGCTACTCCTGGCGCAAGAATTCAAGCAGCTCGGCTTCTTTTCATGGCTTGTGACCATCCATCTTCCTCTTGATCACATTTCAGAGTTTTTTTTATGGGATTCAGGTCTCGAAATTGGGCTGGCCATGACAGGGTCCTGATCTGGTGATACTCCATCCACACCTTTACTGGCCTGGCTGTGTGGCATGGAGCATTGCCCTGCTGGAAAAAACACTTCTCAGAGTTGGGGAACATTGTCAGAGCAAAAGGAAGCAAGTTTTTCTTCCGGGACAACGTTGTACTTTGCCTGGCTGAGGTTTGTAAAAGACCATAAGGATTGAACCAAAGCCGACTGGAGGGTCTCCTAGTTCGTCTTCTCTGATGAGTCCAATTTCACAGTAGGTGCAAGACTCTGTGGCTTTTAGGCCTCTCCAGGTCTCCGTCTAACCATCAGACGACCATGTGTTGGGCAAAGCTGAAAATTGGACTCATCAGAGAAGACGAACTAGGAGACCTTCCAGTCCGCTTTGGTTCAATCCTTATGGTCTTTTACAAACCTCAGCCAGGCAAAGTCCAACGTTGTCCCGGAAGAAAAACTTGCTTCCTTTTGCTCTGACAATGTTCCCCAACTCTGAGAAGTGTTTTTTCCAGCAGGGCAATGCTCCATGCCACACAGCCAGGCCAGTAAAGGTGTGGATGGAGTATCACCAGATCAGGACCCTGTCATGGCCAGCCCAATTTCGAGACCTGAATCCCATAAAAAAAACTCTGAAATGTGATCAAGAGGAAGATGGATGGTCACAAGCCATGAAAAGAAGCCGAGCTGCTTGAATTCTTGCGCCAGGAGTAGCATAAAGTCACCCAACGGCCATGTGAAAGACTGGTGGAGAGCATGCCAAGACACATGAAAGTTGTGATTTTAAATCAAGGTTATTCCACCAAATATTGATTTCTGAACTCTTCCTAAGTTAAAGCATTAGTATTGTGTAGTTTAAAAATGAATATGAGCTTGTTTTCTTTGCATTATTCGAGATCTGAAGACACTGCATCTTTTTTGCTACTTTGACCAATTGTCATTTTTCTGCAAATAAATGATCTAAATGACAATATTTTTATTTGAAATTTGGTAGGAATGTTGCCAGTAGGTTATAGAATAAAACTAAAATGTACATTTTACTTTAACACATACCAATAAATAGTAAAACCAGAGAAACTGATCATTTTGAAGTGGTCTCTTAATTTTTTCCGCGGCTGTATATCCAATGTTAGAGAGACAGAGAGAGCGAGAGTAAGCCAGCCATTCACGCTTTATTTGGCAGAGGTACTGTGTGTCTTTACTACAAGGCGGAAAAAAATGCATTCCCATGTATGGGATTCACCCGAGTATTAACCGCAGGGCTGCAGTAATTTGGCTTAACTAATGTATAAACCGCCGTCAATAGTCAGGACATTAGGTAGTAAGGCTATTAAAAAAAGAATGGCAAAGGTTGTTTTCATTCAGTGACCTGATCGAAATGTCATGACTTTTAATGATCCTTGAAAAGTCATGGGAAAGTTCTGGAAAGGTGTCAATGAAACTAGGTGCGCACCTGTATGAGCTGAGTCAGGCTGAATCACCAGGGTGACGGTAAAGACTGCCTTCACCTGTGACACACAAGGATCTGGTCCGTTCGGCAGTTTGGCCAAAAAAGAGCCCAGGACTACTCACTCACTGTTGCGTGTGTGCGTGTGTGTGTGTGTGTGTGTGCGTGTGTTCTCCGTGGGAGGACACGGATCCATTGGCCCAGGTCTACTCACTCACTCACTGGCGTGTGTGTGTGTGTGTGTGTGTGTGTGTGTGTGTGTGTGTGTGTGTGTGTGTGTGTGTGTGTGCCTGTTCACCGTGAGAGGACACAGATCCGTTGGCCCAGGCTCACTCACTCACTGGCGTGGACAGGTGTGCAGGTAGCCTGTGAGAGCTTGTGAAAATGGCTGCCCCTGACATGGCTGAAGAAGGTTCTAGAACACTATAGGAGCCATGACTGTAGTGC
>NC_137922.1:26234874-26247374 GCF_963457725.1 Sprattus sprattus | reverse complement strand
GTGTGTGTGTGTGTGTGTGTGTGTGTGTGTGTGTGTGTGTGTGTGTGTGTGTGTGTGTGTGTGTGTGTGGGTCCCAACGCTAGTCTGCTCATTGTAATGGCTGCTTATCAGGCTTGTATACCATCAAGATGAGACTGTGTGTCTACCTCTTATCTAGGTGCTCCCTAAGTCTGGTCTGTAGCTAGCCCTCTCACGCACACACACACCTGCCAACACACACACTCACCTGCTCTCTCACACACACACACCTGCCCTCTCACACTGTAAAGGTGGCCAGGCAGTCCCAAAATCCTGTTACTTGACTGAGGTGTACTACCGTCAGCAATTTAACGAAAATTAGTGAATGCAAATAAGGATAAAACTCAAAAGAGTTGATTCAAACGTACAACGTGCTTATTTAATAAATAACCAAACAATAAACACACAATCAAAAACCACAAATATCACCCCCTTAATCCCACGTAAAGGCAAAACATGAAATAAACAAAACATTGTACTTTAAACAGACGGTGTTTGTGCATTTGTATGTGTGGGTGTGTGCGTGTAAGGTTATGTGCGTTTATGTAGTGTGAAGCAGCTTGAGAGTCAGGAAGTATGAGCGAGGGTCCTATGATAATAGAACGGCAGGTTTGGCAAACAATTTGAAACTGCGTGAGGGAATTCCGAGATTTCCAATGTCAGCTTCTCAGTGTGATTTTTCCGTGACGCATCAGGAGGACCTCTCCAGACCACGAACTCCAGCACTCTTTGCGACAGGAAATATGTCCCGTATCCAATTCACTATCTGAACTCCTCCAGGCTCAACTTGGACTCTCTTGCTCCTTACGTGGCTGTGTCTGCCTCAGTGTCTGTTTCTCACTCACTGAACTCCGCCATTGATTCTGTGATCACCCTTTATTCAGAAAACCACTCCCATATTGATGTGACTGACGTAAATTGGAAGTTACGTTCGTGACTAAAAGTAGCAGGATTAAGCACTCTGCTACAGCACACACACACACGCACCAGCCCTCTCTCTCTTACTCACACCAGGCCTCTCACACACACACACACACACACACACCAGCCCTCTCTCTCACTCACACCAGGCCTCACACACACACACACACACCAGCCCTCTCTCTCTTACTCACACCAGGCCTCTCACACACACACACACACACACACACACACACACACACACACACACACACACACACACACACACACACACACACACCAGCCCTCTCTCTCACTCACACCAGGCCTCACACACACACACACACACACACAAACACACACACACACACACACACACGCACGCACACACACACTAGCCCTCTTTCTCACTCACATCAGGCCTCTCACACACACACACACACACACACACACACCAGCCCTGTCTCTCACTCACACCAGGCCTCTCACACACACACACACACACACACACCGACCCTCTCTCTCTTACTCACACCAGGCCTCTCACACACACACACACACAAACACACCAGCCCTCTCTTTCACTCACACCAGGCCTCTCACACACTCACACACACACACACACACACACACACACACCAGCCCTCTCTCACACTCACATCAAGCCTCTCACACACACACACACACACACACACACACACACACACACACACACACACACACACACACACACACACACACACACACACACACACACACACACACACACACACACACACACACACACACACACACACACACACACACACACACACAACAGCCCTCTCTCTCACTTACACCAGGCCTCTCACACACACACACACACACACACACCATCCCTCAACGACACACCAGCCCTATCACACACACACCAATACTCTGCTGATTAAAGCTTCGCTGCATAGTGATAGTTGTCAAAAGCACTCATTAAAAATCACAGGATTGTTTGACCATACAAACTTCACATTGCATAGTATAATGATATAAGTATATAAGGGTAAAAATGCCCTACTTATTATTTACTTAATTCATTTACGACTTTTTGTATCCTCAACCTCGAGTTAAGTCTAGAGGACTTAGCTGGAGCTGCTCAAAATGCCATTTGTCCAATCAGTGAAGGTGTTGACTTCCTGTTTCAGCTGGAGGCAGCCAATCAGCTTCTCCAGCAGGCCCAGCAGCCCTACAGCTACCTGATCGAGACGGTGAAGCAGAGAGACGGCCAGATCCAGACCCTGAAGGAGCGAATCAACTCACTGGAGGAGGAAGTCAGGTAACGGCACGCACACACACCACACACACACACACACACACACACACACACACACACACACACACACACACACAGCGTGCACGCACACACACAAAGCGCACGCACACGCAATAACACACACACACACACACATGCACACACACACACACAGCGCGCACACACACACACACATACAGCGCACGCACACGCACAAACACACACACACAGGGCACGCACATGCACAAACACACACACACACACTCACACACACGTGCAAACGCACACACAACCACACACGCACAAACATACATGCACATACTTATTATAGAGCCTGATGTTCTGTCAAAACATAAGCCTATAATCACGTTCTTAAAAATCTGTGTCTGTGTGTGTCTGTTATCTTTCTATGAGTATGTATTTCTATGTATGTAATATGTCCAATCACATCTAATCACACACATATTTAAACACATATATGGGCCATTCTACCGAATTCGTGTAATATGCAGTCCCTCAACAATAAAAACTATTTACAAAACAATTAGGTATTTAGGCATAGATATTTACTAAGAAAATGTTATGGTCTATATAAACCCAATGCATTAAATGAGATAGCGATAAGCTAAATATATACAAAATCATCATTTATAGGGTACTTTCTATTGGGAAGTAGCTGTCCCCAACCCTGACATCTAAATTTCAATGCCTGTAAATAACACTTTTCAATTTTTTAGATTTTTTTCAATGATTTAATTTCAAAGATCTTTTTGATTGGGTTGAAACAGAACTTGGAATATTTAGATGTATTGTGGGTTTTCATGTCACTACCGAAACACAAGAATTTTAGTCCATTGGCTGAGCCTGTGTTTTAGCCACGACCCTGCATTTTTGACCATGCAGTGACACTGCATCCATGTCCCTCATGGTTGAATGGTAAGTAGCTAAATCCCATACATTTTATATAAATGTGTTCCAAAGTCTGAAAATCGACGTGTAACCTTAAGAATTGTCACTACCGAAACCCATGTTTTCTTCAATTAAGTAAACCTTTTGGGGTTTCATGCTAAATCTTATGTTTGTATGTGTGTACACCTCTTCAAAGATTTGTTTGCAAGCCGTGTGCTTGCTAGAATTCTATATTTATGCTTAAAGTTAGCTAGAATTGTCCTTACCGAAACAGTCACTACCGAAACATATGGTAGTGACCTGATGATTTCGGTAGTGACAAAATGAAATGGTAAGTAGTTCAATCCCATGATTTTTAAATAAATGTGTTGTGTGGACTAAAGGGTGGCCCAGAGCACCCTTTGGAAGATTTTGGGAGATAAATGAACATCCATCCAACAGTGCAGTCACTACCGAAACACTGGATGTCACTACCGAAACAGTGCAGCACTACCGAAACACATGATGTTTTGCAAAAAATTAAGTATATTGAGTTATCAACTAAAATGTTATGATACTGATTGGATTAATGTTTGTTCAATTTCATCAATCAACAACTCTGGAATCAATATGATCAGTATATGATCAGTAAATATTTGTAAAAATACTCTTCAGAGAAGGGAAGGAAACACAATCTGAACAGGTCAATAATAATACTTTTTTACTATAGTAAATGTGATGTTTCGGTAGTGACAATTTTTGGAAGAGGAAAAACATTCCAACACATTCTGAAAATACAATATAAAAATTGACTGTTCTTTTACTAGATATGTGTACTTAAGATATGGTACAATATACATACGGACAAAGTTTTGGGAATAAAACTCACTTTGCACCAATTCGGTAGAATGGCCCATATAAAGGCTCTGCACAAACACTTATTAAAAAGCAGCTACAGGTTTTCTCTTGTAATGGTGGGGAGAAGGCTGTGTTCAAGAGCCCTTGGCTCTCCCTAGACTCACCCCACTGTCTAGAAATCCACTTTATCACTTTCCACTTTACAGACGTCCCCCCTGGCTACAGGGCCTGATCTTTGTGGATTGTGTGTCACCTTCTAGAGATGCAGAAATCCACCTTTTTACACAAGTTCACACACATCACAGACATTACTGATGTGGGTGTGGGTGTTTTTGGGTCACCTTCTTGAGAAGCAGAATTACAGGCATTACATACGTGTGTGTGTGTGTGTGTGTGTGTGTGTGTGTGTGTGTGTGTGTGTGTGTGTGTGTGTGTGTGTGTGTGTGTGTGTGTGTGTGTGTGTGTGTGTGTGTGTGTGTGTGTGTGTGTGTGTGTGTGTGTGTGTGTGTGTGTGTGTGTGTGTGTGTGTGTGTGTGTGTGTGTGTGTGTGTGTGTGTGTGTGTGTGTGTGTGCGCGCGCGCGTGCGTGCGTGTCGGATGTACGTGGGGCACATCACTGCTTTAAATACCTGGGGGGCACATCTCTGATTTAAATTCCTGGCGGTGCACATCTCTAATGACCCCACCTCGAGCATCAACACAGCCAGCATAGTGAAGAGAGCCCAATGCCCACTGACCACAGAGTGCGTAGTAAGAAGAGCCCTAGAGCCCATAGTGAAGAGAAGCTCACTGACCACAGCCAGCACCAACACTTTTTGAGCCTCTTAGCCACGGCAAAGAAGACCCTAACCCTAGGCTGGGGGCGACACTGATGCAGTGGTACAGCAGTTACCTTGACGATGAGAACAACAGTGAACTAGAAGATTCAGTCCAGACCCTGTGATGTTACTGCTGACCTGCTAGCCAAGGCTCAGCGGACAGGAAAGGTGGAGGAGGAGTAGGAGGAGGAGGATAGGTTGTCAGATTCCAAGATGACTGGTAAATGGGGAACTTTAACCCGTGCCGTACAAGTGAGCATCGCCACAAGCCAAGGGTAGAGATTGACCTGCCTGATGAGGCAACGCCAATGCAAATGTTTGCCGGAGTTTTTCATAGACCAGCTGTGGCTGCCACTTGTGACGGAGTCGAATTCATACGCAAAGCAAAACAGGATTGAAAGTCCATCCATCAGTGAGTGGACACCTGTTACAGTGAAAGAGATTCATTCATTCATTCATCATTCATTATTCAGGGAGAATTGACTCAGCACAGGGCTCTTTTGCAGCAATGCCCTGACTGAGGCTACAGAATACAGAAGAACAATAAATAAACAAACCATAACAAAACAAAACAGACAAAATAAATAAACAAAACACATTAAAAAAATCTGAAATTAAGTATAAAAAAAAAAACAGAGAATCATTTAAAACAACAGCATTGAGGCACATCCTTAGCATCTAAAAGGCTCTTAAATTGGCTGACACTTGAATAGTGTTTCATTTAATTAGATGAAAGCGTTCATTGGGCTGTGTGTCACCATGGTAACAGAGACGGAAGAGTTCATTGGGCCGTGTGTCACCATGGGCATCCTTCGGCCGCCAGCAAGGAGAGACTTTCTCACACAACTTTTTCCAAAGCTAGGCCAAGGGACAGATCTGCAGCAATAAGAAGGAAATAATAATAGTAATAACAAGAGCAATCCGAGATTTCTGACCTCCAGCAAGGAGGTACACAAATCCGGATCCAGATCCGGATCATCCTGAAATTTTAATGGGGATGTCCCAGGACCAAGATCCACCTCTTGTGACAATTTCAGAAAGATCTGCCCAGTAGTTTCTGAGAAATCTTGTCCACAAACAGACAGACAGACAAACAGACAGACAAACAGACGGACAAATAAATTAACGGACCCGATCGCATAACCTCCTTGCTGGAGGTAATAACAAATTATTACAAATTAAATGAGTCATATCCATTCAGCCAAAGCAACTTTGCAACCTCTACCTACAAGATACGTGCCTACATGGCGTGCAGCCCTTGGGCAAGCTGTGTAAACTAAGATGCCTCCTTTACCAGTCAGCAGTCATGTCAGTCACTTTCTGAGGAACAGGGGTCTGTGCCAACATATGAGAGGTGAAATCCAATGGAAGGTAACAGCGTCTGACACATCTGATCATGAACGTCAGAAACTCTCCCAGAAGAGAAGGATCTGCAGGTAGTGTGCGCTCATTCTCGTCACTGTGGAACAGACCTGGGCAAAGTGCGGCCCAAGGGCCATTTGCGGACGGTTGGCTGTCCCTGTGCGGTCCGCGGAGGTCAATTTGTAAATTAGGAATCAAACGTAAATACCGCAACTTATTATATGGCTCTTCAGAATGTTCCAAAAAGTTCAGTTGATTTGAATGGGCCATCCCGACGTTCGCATGTCTGTAATTCCTTTATATTCACTGCTGCAAAAAATATATGACTGCTGTCATTGGCAAAGGGTTTTGTGCTTCCAATTCTCATCTTTCATATCATTCCGCAAGTCCAGTCATACACACACCGCAGGAAGTTTATCAGTTTGCCTCTGTTGATAGCGATGTTGCCTAGCAACACTGTCTGTAATATGCCTTACAGATGTCGGGTCGCGTTTACACGCACTTTGAAGATGTCGGGGACTCCCGATGGGCTGTCGGGCGATTGGTACGGGGCTGTCGGCTGAAATTCTGCTGACATCGGCACACCGACAGTTAAATTTGCGTTTAGACGCTGAATAAAGCTGTCGGTGTACAGATGCGCCGACATCGCGAAAACCTGTTTGTAAATTGGGCCTTAGTTGCGTGTCCCGCGTCCCGACAAAAACCTGTCGGGACGCCAATATGTCCCGGTTTACAACAACCACTATGAAATTGTCCCAGTTGTCAGTGATTACATAGCCGATATGGTCTTATTATAGCCTATCATTATCTAAACCCATGTAGAAATACTAATAAAGTGTCCAGTGTATGATTTGAACAATGTGTGCGTGTGTCAGTCAATCAAAGTGGTCTGCGTCTGCATAACCTGTGCAACCAGCGTTTCAATGTATTTGTTTCTGCCTAACGTCTCTTCAAGACAGCCAGGATTATAGCCATGGAGTTTAGCTCAAAGTAAACGGTGCAAGGAGTGAAATTGTAAGTACAGGTAGTTACAGAATGTGGCTGTATCTGTTATCTGTAGTTGTTAACGATTGTTACCTGCTCAAATGTAGGTTTACTTGAGGTTAATGAAAGGGAATATTGTAATGTAGTGGGCTATGTTAACACTAAGCTAGCAAGCTAGCTAGCTATTTTGTTAGTGTGAACGAGAAAATTCGAAATACAAGAAATAACTACCGACATCTCTCTATTCTTTGCATTAATATATCTCTCTAGTATTTCGAAACAATAATATCAGTCCCTACCTATAGAATGTTGGTTTTTATAATCAGTTATTAATGCTAGTGAATCTTTATTTGACATAATTAAAGTGAATGCATTGGGTGCCTTCCATTTCAGCCCATAATACAATATATTTATCATTGATAATGAAGATTTATTTCAAATGGGCAGCCCAAAAAATTGCCGCGCGCGCAAACATGCCTCTCCCCTCGAATCTTTCATAGGGCCCAAAAATCCTGGCAGCGCCCCTGGTCATGTCAGTCACTTTCTGATGTGAAGGGGTCTGTGCCAACAGATGAGAGTTTCGTGAAATTCAATGGAAGACAACGCCTTCAGACAATAGCGCCTGCGGGAGCCATCATGAATGTGAGAAACTCTCTCAGAAGAGAAGGCTCTGCAGGCAGTGTGCGCTGACTGTCGTCACTGAGGAGGGTGCTTTCGCAAGCACATCCGTTGACCTCGTCTCTTACAGTGGATGACTTTATTACTGTGTCTCTGTTGTTTACACTGCCACTCATTTAAAGAAAAGTTTAATGAACATTAGGGCAAAGGCCGTCATTTCCAGTTAAAGCTAAATGTTTAAAGCTCTCAAATAGTTTTCATTTCATGTTTCTACAGTTTCAGTATTAGGTTTGGGCGGAGGTTGCATATTAAGTGTGTTGATTTTTTTTTATATATTTATTTATTTGGGGCTTTTTATGCCTTTAATTGTATAGGACAGTGAAGTGTATGACAGGAAGCGAGGCAGAGAAGAGGTGGGGAGAGGACCGGGAAACGACATCAGGCCAGACTTGAACCTGTGTCCCCGCGGGGCAATGAACCCCGTAAATGTGGGGCTTATTGACTTGCGCCACAGTGCCCCCCTAAGTATGTTGATTTAGCAACCTAGTCACTTGCAATGTTACAATGCTGATTGATTGAAACATGAAATTCTTTCGATTAGCTGATTGAACCTTAAACTGCAAACAAAGTTGCAACCAATCATTAAAAAGCTCATTTAACATAGCTAATTGCTCGGTGTGCTTCTCCTTTATTCTCTGTTGGAAGGTAGCAACATAGGAACCTCAAAATAACTCTCTAATGACCTTTAAACTAAGAAGATTCGTCAATATGAATTAGGAGAGGGAAACAAAAAGTAAAGCAGCTACAGGTTTCCTCTTCTAATGGTGGGGAGAGGCTGTGTTCAAGAGCCCTCGGCTCTTCCTAGACTCTCCCCCCTGTCTAGGAGAGCAGAAATCCACTTTTCCACTTTACATGCTTTGAAAGACCATTGATATTGATGATAATTATCATGGGTGCCAAAACTTTTGCATAAAACTGTCTCTGCTGTGTGTGTGCTACGTGATCTTAGCTGTTGCTCTGGGGCAGACGCTAAAACATTCATCTTCAGCAGTTTATTCAGCGCTATTCACGGGAACCCCTAAACAGGGTGATACACAGTTTAAGACAGAAACATCAATCACAATGTGTGTGTGTAATGTGTGTGTGTGTGTGTGTGTGTGTGTGTGTGTGTGGTGCTTGCTGCTGCCAGTGTGTTCATGTTGTGTGTGTGTGGTGTTTGCTGCTGGTGTGTGTGTGTGTGTTTATGTTTTGTGTGTGTGTGTGTGTGTGTGTGGTGTTTGCTGCTGCTGGTGTGTGTGTGTGTGTGTGTGTGTGTGTGGTGTTTGCTGTTGGTGTGTGTGTTTATGTTGTGTGTGTGTGTGTGGTGTTTGCTGCTGCTGGTGTATTCATGTTGTGTGTGTGCTGTGTTCTATGTATAAGATTGTATGTGGTGTTTGCTGCTGGTCTCCCGGCCTGAGGGAGGTTGCTCAGGTGTGTTCTTTTTCTGTTTCCCAGTGCGCTGAAGAAGGAGAGGACGAATCTGCTGCAGGTGAAGAACAACATGGCCGCCGACCTGGAGCGACTCCTCAACCATCGAGAGGTGAGATGTCTGCTCAAGCCACCGCCAAGATAAGTGTGTGTGTGTGTGTGTGTGTATGATGGTGTTGTGGTTGCAGTGTTATTTTTTAACCAACACTAATAAAACCATCTCTCACAATAGAACATTTGCAGCGATCTGGCAGACCTTGCCAATCACACACACACACACACAACCACACACACACACACACAGCCCATAACAATCGCATGGTTATAGAATAGACACACATACCTCCACCTTCGACTCCAACTCCCATCTTAACATGAACACAAAGGATTGCACAGGTTTTCCTCACTGAGATTCCCCTGTACACTAAAACGACTTTTTCTGTCCATTGTGTCCAGTGTGTGTTTAAGGTATTTACTTTTAAGTTTGGACCTTTTCTTTGTGCTTATATAGCGCAGTAAAATACCCCCCCTTACGTGCTTAAGAGTGTCACCCAAAATGTCTGACTATCCAACAAAGACACTCCGGCCCCACGCAGCTCGCAAAGACTGTGATTGGCCTGCTAACCACAGCCTTTCATGAGTCTCACGTTTCCGGTTTCATAGCGTACTACAGTCTTTTTTAGACCCAGAATTTTTTTTAATCATGAATAGCCTGCAGACCGTCTCACAAGACTTTTCTTGTGGATTATGAACAAACATAACCGAAGAGGTCGGAAGACAAGAAGTCCTTTACAAACCCTCTTTCAACACGTATAAGGACGCTCAAATGACCGCAAATTTATGGAGAAAATATCCCATTCTCACCCGCGATTGTTTGGAGAGAACCCGCTAATTTACCGAACAAATACTTTCATATTCATTTTCCACCACTTGTGAGTCATGGTGATATCATTCATGGAGTTCATATTAACGTGAATCAATCAATTGCACCCGTGAGGCAAGCGGGAGTTTGATAGAATGAGCCCGGTCTGCTCATATACATTAACAAGGAGTAAACTTGCCCAACACCATTGTATTTACAAGCACGGCCAACATACACTCATGATGAGAAGGTACACTTGGCGATTCTCTCGCCGTTTACCTTTCAACTTTGAATAATGTAACTCATAAACATATCGTTTTAAAGTGCTGCGGCCGTCATTAAAGATGTGTCAATAAACAAACTTTTGCATCATGTGATCTGTCTTTTTGCC
Organism: Sprattus sprattus; assembly: GCF_963457725.1. Taxonomy (NCBI): domain Eukaryota; kingdom Metazoa; phylum Chordata; class Actinopteri; order Clupeiformes; family Clupeidae; genus Sprattus; species Sprattus sprattus. Next base: position 26,236,924 of record NC_137922.1, on the reverse strand, counting down.
ACTGGTACTGAATTGCCAACTTTTGTATTATACACTTTCATGCTCCAGTAAGTTTTTTTCCTTTGTCCTGCTGCAATAAATACGCTTACTTCACTCAAAATAAAACCTACAGTTCTGGCGATGATTTGCTTTGCAACAAGCACAATCTGTAGTGAACCTGATGGAACCTTAAGGAACCGTAAATCAAAACTTGTCTGAAACAAGTTCCTTCGGTAAATGACGTGCTTACGCGTTGCGTCTAAAACTGACTATATATCGGCCTTTAGCTGTCATAGTTAGCTGTTGGCTGTTTTATCCCACCTCTCTCATGTATGCCGAGTCTGTCGTGTGCTGAAACGGACAGAGGGCTTTGGCCTTAGCGGAGACTAAAGCCTGTTTTCTCACAGGTTGTGGGAGCACACCTTTATTTCCTAGAAGTAGACCTTGACACACACTCCAGCTGATTTTCCTTTTATTTGTACTTGACTATTTCCCTGAATTTAACTTTTGTCTTAGTGGTGTAGAAAAGGTCTTAGCGCTGTAGAAAAGGTCTTAGTGGTGTAGAAAAGGACTTTTAGTGGTGTAGAAAGGGTCTTAGTGCTGTAGAAAAGGTCTTACTGCTGTAGAAAAGGCCTAGTGGTGTAGAAAAGGTCTCAGTGGTGTAGAAAAGGTCTTAGTGCTGTAGAGAGGGTCTTAGTGGTGTAGAGAGGGTCTGAGTGGTGTAGAAAAGGTCTTAGTGGTGTAGAGAGGGTCTGAGTGGTGTAGAGAGGGTCTGAGTGGTGTAGAAAAGGTCTTAGTCCTACAGAAAAGGTCTTAGTGCTGTAGAGAGGGTCTTAGTGGTGTAGAGAGGGTCTGAGTGGTGTAGAAAAGGTCTTAGTCCTACAGAAAAGGTCTTAGTGCTGTAGAGAGGGTCTTAGTGGTGTAGAAAAGGTCTTAGTCCTACTGAAAAGGTCTTAGTGCTGTAGAAAGGTCTTAGTCCTACTGAAAAGGTCTTAGTGCTGTAGAAAGGCCTTAGTGCTGTAGAAAGGTCTTAGTGCTGTAGAAAGGTCTTAGTGCTGTAGAAAGGCCTTAGTGCTGTAGAAAGGTCTTAGTGCTGTAGAAAGGTCTTAGTGCTGTAGAAAGGTCTTAGTGGTGTACCGTTGCTAATTTCTGTAAACACAACTAAGGAACCCACAGGGAGGGAGTGGAATTGTAATGTCAGATTGGACATAGACCAGTTTTCGAATGTAATGATCAGGGGCCGTATTCACAAAGCGTTTTATCTTACCACTAAGAGTGCTCCTAACTCGCGCTAAAACATTTTACGTAGGAGTAATTTCTTAAAAGTGATTCACAACGTCTCTGAGACCTACTCATACTAAGGATAATACAAACTCCTAAGCTTAAGATAAAAGCACCGTTTCTATAGATGACGTCGATTCTCATGCACAAGTTTAGAAGGGGTGAGGACGGTGATTGGTTGTTGACAGGCTCTCTCATTAAAAACTCATTTGTGACATCCCTCTAACAATCCCACTATATCAACTGAAAATAAGAGAATAAGCTAGGCTTCAAATTAAGTCATAATAAATAGTTATGGACAGTGCAGTTAGCAGAATGCATACGCATGATGACAAGTTTGTGCATCCAACGGGAATGACACTTTGCACGTTAAGAGAAAAAGAAAGCGATCAATATAAAATATGGCAATTGCATGTAATCAAGGCAGTAATAATTAAAGCACCCAGCAAACTGTTAGGCTATTATATTTCCAGCCCTTGACCACTTCAAATATCAGCACATACGGCCCTTCAAGCGAAACGAACGTGAAACGTATAGCCTAAGCGAAAGCCTACTGGTCCCAGGACCAATAGCCACTGTCACCCCAGCGGCATCCAGCTGGTAAGTTCTCAAAAACCTGCTGCAGACCGCTCTCCGTTGAAATGCACGAGTCATCGGTACATCCAGGCCACGGTGGACGTAAACGTCCTCATCTTTTGATGGGGCAATTATTGTAATGTGTGTCCCGTCACTGGACATTCCTGCGATCGCCATGGAATTTACTTTGATCTTGTGTAAAAAAAAAATAGGA